>NC_134576.1:144567026-144867026 GCF_050947875.1 Dermacentor variabilis | reverse complement strand
CAAGACAAATGCCTAGCCAATCCAGTACAATAGGGTGGCATGTGACAAAGCGACCTTTGATCCTGCTAGAACAGAATATCAGCGAGTTCTGTTCTTATTATTTTGTTCTAAGCTGTTCAACAGCTAGAATGAACTTCTGTGTACTTTTGCCATGCATTACATCTTGTATTGTTAAAACAGCTGGCTGCGAGGCGACGCACTCGACCAGCAGAGTGCGTTCCGTGAATGCGCTCCCTTCGGAGTGCACTCTTCTGCGAGTACACTTCACTTGCGATGCTTAGATTTTGGAAAGTGCACTTAAAACCGAGTGCGCTCTCCATAAGTGCACTTAACTTGCCCACTTGACAGGGGTATAACATAAAAAACTGCAATCCAGAATATTTGTGTTGTAAAAAAAAAAAAAAAGCAAGAATGTCACAACTTTCAGCACGCATTTAGCTATGTAGTCAATACTCATTGGCCCTTCCATTGCATTTTTAAGCTCTCAGGGCCCCCAGAAGATTTAAAGGAGAAAAATTTTGTGTAATGAAAGGTCGTCTAGGTATCGCTGAAAATTTTATAAAAGCATCAGGGAGATATTTTAAATATTTGTGTCAAGTTTCATCAATATCCATGAAGCAATAAGGAAGTTGATTTCGAAAGCCATGTTCCCCCTCTCCATCAAAAATTGTATGCATGTTTTTATTCCACGTTTTCTCAACGAAGGACATAGCGATGCCTGAAGCGCCAGGAAAAGCGCCAAAATTGGAGCATTTTATAATTTAATTGGCCTGTGAATTCAGTTTCCATGCCAACTGCAGCGTCATACATCAACAATTTTCAGCAGTGCATGTGACGCAAAGGTACTCAACTTATACCCCTGTAATGTGGCAAATGTAAGGTCATTTACCACGAATGTTGTTTGCTTGTAATGCCATTTGTTGTTGTACAGTAAAATGTAATGACATTTGTTGAAAATGGCATTTCCAAATAAATGAGTTCGCCAAGCTCATTCACATTCGTTTTGGAACTGAATGTGTATCTCAACCCCAGGAGTCTACCGGTCAGCTTTGTAAACAGTAAATACTTTTTATCTGTTTAAAAAAAAGTAGCTATTGTTGTGTTGATTTTATTACCTACTTACTACTTTAATGATGTTTAAGTGCTTCACACTTCGTAATTACAGAAAGCTACTCTCACTCCAGTGACTGGGCACCTGTCTTTGTCTGTGGCAGTTGTATTTGTTTGCACGGACCGTCGGCCGCGGCTACTTGACGTATATTCACGTGTCTTGCTATGGCACGCACTAACGATGTTAATGTTGGGAGTCCGCATTCACATCAGAGCCACGATAACGAGCAACTACTGTTCTCGTTCCTCTTCAGCAGAGGTGGTGGATGCGCCTGTTGTGCTTTTTGCTATGTTGCTTGCCTGATCTTCGGCTTGGCTTGGTTGGCAGTATCGACAAGTTAATGATCCAAAGCAAAGTATGGAAGGGAGGATCAGATGTTCCAATAGATTTTAGCATATTGGAAAATAATTATTGGACAAAAGTGGGCTTGACTCTTTTTTGTACTACCGTCATTGTCATCATCTTCAAATTACTATGTTTTTTCGCCATTTGACAGCGTGCGGTGATGACATCAACCTCAACAAATGTCATTTGTTGGAAATGAGACATTAGATTTTCCATGTGACAAGGATATTATACTGTTCATTTTGATTGGTTGGGGCAAGAAGAATATGTTTTGCATGTTTATGCTATACATACTATGCGACCTTAGAAATAAAAATGTGTTATGCTTTTTAAAGCTACAAAAAGGACACAAATTTGTGCAATACAAATTAATTTAGTTTGTACAAGACACGAATTTCAACAGTGCATACAAATTATTTATTGTATATGCTACCAAAGGTAGTATTTACATTAACTCTAGTCTACACTCAAAATATAATGAAAAGAATAAGCATTTGCACACAGCATATACTTATGAACAGTGCATAAAGTGATTCTGTATATTTTGGACGAAGATCTGAGGACCATTTATAAAATTTAATGTGCATGAGAAGGTGAATTTGCAGGCGCCTTAACTAGATGGCGCCGCCATATAAAGTGAGGCCGCAAAGGGAAGACCACAATGGGCAGGAAACTTACAGTGCTGTGGGATGAAGCTGTGTTTTGATTGGAAGCTGCTTAAGTCCTCACTGGGTCAGCGAAATGTGAAGTGTGTATCTCTTACTGTAGTCTGCGTTTATGTTTTTTCAGTTTAATAACTTGTGTGGCCACGTCAATTTTGACAATTCCGTTAGCATCAGTTTTGGGCGAACACAAGAAACTTGTGATGCAGAACGTGGCAGGTATAAAAGGGACGGAAGGTCATTTAATGTAAGACAGTCTTACTAAAACTGTCGATTTTACATGTTTTGAAATTTCCGTTCGTTCGTTCTGAATACTTTGAAAAATTCCAAATACTGACTACTGCGGAATAGCATATTTGACGAAAGATTCAAAACTTTTATTTGCATAAGCCTACTCACTTTGTTTGGCACATACAGTTAAACCTCTATAAAACGAAGAGTTCGCCTTTCATAACCTCTTGTCCATAGAACACTATTTAGAATCTCAATATAACGAAGTATGTATGGGATTTCAGTATAACGAAATTTCACTGCGGCCACGAAGGAACACCGAGACAATAAATTGAAACTTCTGCGGATGCAGATGGTCAAATGATTGAATTACAAGCGGCTGCTTGCAAACGCACCTCTGAAATCACGTGCCACGTGACGAGCGAGCCATCGCCAAAGTGGAGCTGCATCATGTTCCCTATGCAGCCCAAGTGCGATAAGATCCTATCACGCCCTGCGCACTGTGCGCTTTAGGTGTGAGTGAAACTGTGCGGGGGTGAGACGAGAGTTTGTGGTTTCACAAGTGCCACCTTCCCGCGCAAGCAGAGGGGAGGAAGGGGAGGGTAGCGAGCTTGTGGTAACGCCATCAAGCGCTCGCGAGGGGGTGTAGGGGAGTGGGGGGTAAATTTGCGTGCGTCTCGGCCATGGCTGCCACGGCTGAGCACATGCGCAGTCGCGCACCCTGTTTTAAAGGTACTCTGCTGCACGTGTAAAGAGTGGGTGTGCCGAGACTGCATGGCATCATGTAAGCTGTCTTCTCGTACGCTTAGTATTGGTGATGGCGTAATTTTGAGTTTCGGTGACCTGTTGGAGCGAGAGGCAGACGAAGTATTCATTCCCCACTGCTGGCACTTTTCATGATAGCGTCGTCCCAGTGCGGGGACCATATCAGCTGCGAGGGCTTCACCGCTGATGTGAAGATATCGTCGACAGGGGAATGAAACAGTACCATTCGTCGCTGACTGCCAAATTCGTCAAAATGAATTGTTTTCTCATTCAAGGTTGCTTTTTTCGATTGCCTGATAATTCGGAAAATTCTGTGGCCTCTTTCGTTGTAAGAAAATCGATCGGCAATTGCACTTGTTTGCATAAAAGGTCGAATTGCATACAACAAAGTTTAGTATAACAAAGCAAATTACCAACTTTACAGACTTTGTTATATCGAGGTTTAACTGTATTTATCTAGCCTGGAGCAGAGCAGAGGTCAAAATTTGATGCCACGGAGAGATGGTGCAAAAACTTTAAATGGCATTACCAACAGTTTAGTTTTATGCAATCCATGGTGTACCAAGATCACTTATGGTAGGACTCGTCTTTTGCTCAATTTCAGAAGTTTCATCTAGGCAACTCTTGGCTGGATATTGTACTAATTTTAGCGGGAAGTTTTTTATCTACTGTTTTGCATAGGTGGGCACTGGCAGCCAGGTATTTTGCCTGAGGGCATGAACGCCGGAGGTCGGGGCAGGAGAGTGTGCTCATGGATTAGTCTTTGCTGCGCTCACCGGTATGCCTGCGTCACTACCACCGTCATGACTGATGCCACTCTAGGTGGGCACTGGCATTGGAAAAGGCTGTAATGTGCAAGGACGCCGGTTATCCTCGATTGTTTCTTTACCATATTTTTTTGATGCCACATTCACACATGCTTGTTCCAGGATGACCTTTAAGGGCACTTAAGAGTAACTATTTCGAGTTGTGCTTTTGAGCTTTGGTATAACAAAACTGGATATAAATAATGGATATAACAAATTAGGTTCGTTTTTGGAACTGAAAAATATTGACTGTTGTGCACCGAGCAGATCACTTTCTGCCGGGCTCAGCACTCGTTCTATGCGGCAATTCAAAATTCCCATGTCGAATACCCTGTCGAGCACAGTCTTTATCACCATTGTGCCTAGCTACATGGTGGCCTAGATAACATGATGGCCGCGCATAAGCCGCACATTGCTAGTATCTCATTGTACCTCTCTCTCGCTATGGGACGTAGCTGGCAAAGCTAGGCGTGCATGTCCACCCTCCGAAATTGCAATCTCGGAGCTGCTATGCCTGGGAGTGCCATGCCACGTATCGATGATGCTGCTGGTGTGTAGTGTACGGAAAACCAGTGCCTCCACTTCTCTTGCTCACCGCAGCGCGGTGCACTGGCTGGCACACCTAAACTTGACCTCCGAGATTGCATCAGTGCGATCTCCGTAGCCAAAAGCTGGCCAATCCAAGCCAATCTGGCATGCTTACACAACGGGGCCACGAAAGAGTGGCAGATCAGATAGTTCCTGTTTCATGTGCCAAACGCATGCCAAGCTCTGTTGGCCGTATTCTTTGAAAAGTTAGTGAAATCTCACGAAGGTGAAACTATCTCATGAACGTCACCTCAGAATACCACCTCAGTTGCCTAGTTGGCGCACAGTGTTGTGGGCCATGTGCAGCTTGAACACCATGGAGTTTCCTTCCACCACATCGCCGTTTCGTGACAATATGAACGAGCCAAGTGGAAAGCGGAGACAAGACTATTACATTGGAACAAAAGGAGGCTATTGTAAATCCTGTCGTGTTAGGTGCTGGAATGTTGTGTGTTACACATGCCTGAGATTGTTTTGCTGTTTTATTAAAATTTCATTGTATACATGGCTGCATAGCGTTTCGGCAGACCACGGAGCCATAGTTTTCTTTTTTTTAATGTTTAATGTTGTGTATACCATTGGGCATATACTGCACTAAAGGGCAATAGTAACTGGTATAATAAAGAAATGGATATAACGAAGTAATTTCAGCTTCCTCTTCAACTTTCTTATATTGAGGTTCAAATGTACTATTAGCAAATTACTCTTCTACCATGCCAAAAAGGCTACTTTTACTGTGATTAGAGACCTTGTAAACCCGGAAAGATGCAAAAACGAAGACTAGTGTTGAGACAGTGCCTTGAATTTCCTGCACCAGCTCACCGTAACGTCGTGGATTTTTATGGTGTCTGCTCGTATCTAGTTAATTTTTATGATGAAAGATCAACTGTATTGTATTGTAATGT
The DNA here is from genome assembly GCF_050947875.1 of Dermacentor variabilis. Lineage (NCBI taxonomy): Eukaryota > Metazoa > Arthropoda > Arachnida > Ixodida > Ixodidae > Dermacentor > Dermacentor variabilis. Next base: position 144,861,613 of record NC_134576.1, on the reverse strand, counting down.
GCCAAGAATTATTACTGAGCTAGAGGGGCCCTAAATATGAATAAAATTCTTGAAAATCCGTAATGTGCGAACTGACAATACTGGTACTAGTGTTTCAGTATAAAATTTACTAAGTGGAACTTTGGCCTTCATTTACGCTTTTAATAATGAACCTCCACCCATCAAATGAACATAAGTAGTTTTGAAGGAATAATTTACTGATCTAGACCTATACAGTGTTTCTCTTTAGTGTCCCGTTTCGAGCAGTAGAAGTACTACACTCATTGCTGACACTTGCGCATAGGAGGCGAAGCGGGTGCCACTGAGGAGCAGGATAGCAGGTGGCCGGCCGTGGACTCTCCCGCATCACAGAGATCCCCCTGCACCAACACAGGTTTGTCTTCCACTATAAGCCTTGTCGGCTTTGGTGTACAGTGTCCTCATGTAATATTGTAATGCTACTTGACCCAAGAAATTCTTCTCTGTTTGTCTATTCACATTTTAAGTACTTACACATTTCTTAGCTATATATTTTATTGCTAGTGTAAATTTTTGTTGGTCAGTATAAAGTAGCTTCATGTGGTGCCAACTCAACCCTCTATGAAGGTGATGATGGTGGCGATTAAGTGTAGGAAGTGCTGAACAACTGCTATTGTGAAAAAACACTCCATCATACATTTTTTGCAGCGCAGTTGACTTCTGTTATGTTACCAGAGAACGTAATTTGGTGCCTGCATTGACTACTTTCACCTAGAGTTGACTACCATTAATTCAACCCAGAGGAGATCGACAAAATTGATCGAATAATTAGGTCTCCCAAATCGAACAGGTGCGCCCACTTTTTATGTGTCCAAAGTAGAAGACTAACGTAGAAACTACATTAACCCTCTGTGGGTCAATTTTGTTTATTTCAGATTTAAAATGTTCAGACAGGCCCTATTTAGAAAAATTACTGCAAATTTTTTGAGTGACCATAAAGAGACAAAAAAAAAAGTATTTTCTGTAGGTAAACATGCATTGTTTATTCATAAATACAGATGGGTTGCATAAACACTTATAAGAATAAAAAAGTAGATACACTGAAATTATGTATTCTGATTCAGCACTTAGGCAGCAGTCTGCATTGGAGGAATGGCCGCTCGACTCACTTGCAGCAGAGCAGCCAGCGTGCATGCCTATAGTGTAATCGCACCATGTATGCGAGTGCACGCAAGAAAATTCTATGGTTGTGCACCCGTCAGAAAAACCAAGAGAGTCAGAAACTTGCAGTAATCCTTCATCCCATCGCCAACGAAGGGCAATCAGCTTTCGCGAGTCTCAAGAAAATATACGCAGGCATAGGAGCACCAATTGTATATGGTGGCTTCCTTTGTATGTACCATAGATCACCTTTGAACAGATGTAATTGCACCTTGTGAGTAATAAACAAGCGAGCATCTAGCACTGACCCTTTGAGAGGTTAGAAACCAGACAGAAATCGCACTTGCGAGCACAGCAAACTGAAACGGCCTATGAGACGAAACCAAAACTACCTGCTGCGCACACGCTGATGTACAAACGGTAGCTGATGCGGTGGCACAAAGATCTGCGGAATGAGAACCGTGAGACTATGGACGGCATTGTAAATATAAAGTGTGAACAATTTGGTGCTTGTTCACGCCACCGTATATTTGTCTCTGACTCTCAAAGGGTTATAGTCCTAAGCTAAGTAGAAATCTAATGCACACGAAATTTTTAGCAATCAGAATGTGCGAGACTCTATGATATATGTTGCACTTTGCTACGATACATCTGTGTTATGCGAAGGAGCGTATGGACATTGCAAAGGCAGTTTTGGTTTTGTATCCAATAGCACTGCGCAGGCAATTATCGCGCCACATTTCATGAAGAAATAAAAGGAAGGCACGTAGTAGAAAAGGGTAAATACTGTAATCAGGCATTGTGAGCTCACAAACGTCATGAACACACGACACAGGCAGCACCTGTGTTGTGTGCCTCTTTTCTGTGTCCCGTTGTTCTTGCTGTTTGCTAAAAAATGTGTTCGTACCAAAAAGCCCAGATAGCCACTATTCTGGAGCTATGGTTATTGCTTGAAAATCTTCCAAGGGCAAGCTGAAAATAGCTGTTTTCGATGGGAGATTATTTTTGTTCAACATATTCACTTTCTCCCGAGCTCCACTGAGACATGGTGCCACGAAAGGAATTGCTATTGGGATCACCAAAGCGGTCAAGTGTGTGGTGCTGTCAGGTCAACTTTGAGTTACCCAGCGAAGGCCAAATTTAGGATTAAAATAAAATATGTTTGGCCCTATAGAAATGCATAGGAACCGGTCAGGATTGAATTAATCGAAAAATTGCATTAACAAGAGTCTACATATCACTAGTGACAGCATGACTGTAGTCAAAATATGAACTGACCAGGTTGCAAAAAAGTGCTCCTGTCCTAGCATTTGTACATTTGAAGATGAATGCTGAAATAAAGGAATGGAATGGATGAGCTTTGTGGTCCCTTGTGAAATAGTCATTTTATTCCGACTCAATGGGGACTGCCTAGCTGTCTCATTAGTAAGTAGTCCAGAAGATTGGATTCACCAGACAAAAGTGACTTTATTCCATAACTGTAAAAAAAAAAGTGTGCCACTCTGTGTTACAAAAAATAGTTCGCCTTGGGTTGCCTGACACCATTAATGGAAAGACTCTGCACTGCTGGGTTCCAGTTTTACATCCAGTGAAAGTGTCTGCTTTGGGGTAAGCGCCGCGGTTTCGTTCTCAGCATGTGAAACTTTTTGGTGGCAGAGTTTCTGTTCAACTCTGTCAAGATTTCGAGATATCTGAGCCATCCGCCGCCTCAGACTGTGAGCTTACTCCATGCCATCTGGAGCAACATCACCGTACGTCCTCTACCTCGCAACATGCACCCAGTGCACCACGCAGAGCGAAGGGAGGCCCAGGCCCTGGCCATACACAAGCGATACGGGACTTTACCCTCTACAGCCTACACGAACGCAGGTTCTTACCCCAGACGCTCAGCCACCGTAGTCGTCAACAAAGAACATCGGAGCAGCATTTCACTCACATGAAACAATCTCCTCCAAGCTGAGGAAGCTGCCATAGCTCTCGCGCTCCCAACAGGCGTGCTGCAACTTTGCTAGTGGCAGAATTCATACCACTACACTCCATATCATCAATCAAAAACCGCCAACGAGATCAGTCATGATCATCTGGGCGCCAGCTCATCATGGCATTCCTGGCAACGAGGTCGCCAATCACGTGGCTCGAGATCTGACCCACCGAGCCGACGCCGAGGAATCTGAACCCGAGTGCATGCACCCTTTAATGTCGTACCAAGACATCACACAACACTACAAGCTAACCCGCAGAACATATGCACCCCCACACAAGTCACTACCTATAGAGAAAGAGCGATTCCTCCAAGCTCTACAGGTTATAACATTCCCCCACCCAATCAGAAATCACCTCATAGCCCCTCTCTCCTAATGGCGCTTCTGCGCAGCGCCTGGGTCCCTCAGGCACATAGTAGGGGGTTGCAGAGCGGCACCATTAAATCCTCCGAACCCTTACCCCACTAAAGAGTTTGGGGAGAGAGCCTTGGCCAGCTCCGACCTCGAGGATCAGCAACGGCTGATTGCGAGGGCCCAGGACACAGACCGAGCTCAAGGCATTTTGGAATGAGGACGCCTCTCCAAAGCTGCATTCACCCAATAAAAATGTTTATTCTCTCTCTCTCTCTCTGCAGTTTTGTCCAAAAGTCTTCAATAGAGGGTAATGAACATCTTGAAGGGGCAGCGCAGTAAGACGAAGACAGAAGGCAGGAACACACAGGACAGCGCTGTCCTGTGTGTTCCTGCCTTCTGTCTTCATCCTACTCCGCTGCCCCTTCAAGATGTTCAGCCAGTACCAACTCGCCCAAATGTCGATCCTTCTACAGAGGGTAATGAGTGCATGGCAACTATAAGAAGTGATTCGGTGCCATGAAAATTTCGACTTTGCCACCATCTTGAGGTATGCGAGTTCGAGTTAACGAGGCTTTACCAAATTGAGTTTGTGATGAGATACTGTCATTATTTGCAATGCACCTTTGCAGTGCACGTTGTGGGGTGTCAAACATGCTCTTGGGACAAAGGAATGACAACACAGTGCAAACAATCACAACGACATTACTGCACATAGAACATGCCAATGGGCATGCGTGCAGTCACGTGAATGGTGCCGCGTTCGAATGATTGTGTTGGTTCATTCCGGTGTCCTGCTCCTAAACTTTTCGCTGGATGGTCCCGCGAAGTGTAGGCGAGTGCACGAAATGTCCGGTCCACTTGCCGACAGACACCAAGCCAAAGAGAAACGCCTACTCCCTTTTGCTCCCGAATAGCCCCGCCATTAGGTGGCATTAGCAGCGCAGCACTTGTGTGATCTTTCATGCTAATCTGCAACCACATCGCTCGCCACCTGTGCTACACTGCGCAGAGAAGCAAGATTACAGAAAATATGAAAGCCATGTGGGGAAAATATCAGGGGACACTTGAGTCCAGCATCCCCACAACGTACTTGTAACGATATTCAAGTGTCCCACCTCCTAAAAAACCCATTGTTATAATTGATAATTGTTATAACTGGGTTACAGGAAAAGAAAAAAAAAGAAAGGGACAAACATCCAGACAAGCCTTTCCTCCTCTTTGGCTTACAGGAGCCAGTGCAGTGGTGCTTAATTGTGTTGCTGCCGGATGCTGCAAAACAATTTATAGATGTTTTAGCTCACTCTCCTAGAAATTTATGTGAAGTCAGCTTCATACAAGGTATTCTAAGAATCTCTGTGTAGCCTGTGGGTGCCACAGTAACTACAATATGCGGAAATTTCTGCTGCACAAACTTGCAACGTGCATTATGAGCCTCGGTGCGTACATGCCTTGTGAACTACCCGTATTTTGGTGGTATTGGTTTTCACTCGGCGTGTGCGAATTGCCGGCGCAAATTGGAAAATCAGATTGTTTGGCGTGGGAACTGAAACATAAGAGTGCTCTTGTACGGCCCAATACAATCTCGAAACAGCTCAGCGTCAATCGTCATAAAATATTTGGGCCAGCCACTTTCATTGTTCTCATACATTTCAAGTCTAGTAGACTTGAAATCATTATGCTGTGTCAATGTTAGCCTCCTGTAGAGGTTGATGGTATGGCTCAATACAACAAACACTGAGGTTGGTAAACCAACATACATCTGTATAAGCTTTGTGCCACATAGCCTCTTTGTCCAGTAAAGCAATAATATCCAAAGGGAATCGCATCGCATGAATAAATGCGGCTGCTATTTGTGAGGACAATTTCCGTGAAACAGGTTAATGCATTATAGGACGAACAAGACTGAACAAAGAACAGCCCGTTTTTTCTTGCGGCTTGCAATTTCTGAATCATGTAGGCGCTTGTCTACAAGTGACCAACCAGCCTGCTTGGTCATCATTGAAAAAAAAAAAAAAGAGCATAAGCTAATGCTGCAACAAGACCACGCATGTTCATGCCATGTATTTGGGCCATGCGTTATAGAACAAACATCTATAACGCAGCAGCTACCACTGCGTCAGACGCTCGCGCATTCTGCCTCCAGCTGCTCGACCACTTGAAAAGTGTGATTCACACTGTACTATACCAGTATATGCCGTTATTACTAACAAAATATTTTATTCATGGGCAGAAACTGCGTCCAACTAACGAGGTAGTTGTGCAATATATCAACAGTAACAATTTGAACACTTGTCAAACAGCTTAACTTATTTCGTAGCAGAAAAGCACCCTCGCTGGTACGATCATTGCGGTTGTTTCTTAACGACTCATTGCTGCTAAACCACAGCTTAGACCTGCAGTAAGAATGTTGCAGTAGCATCACATTCATGAAAAAATTTTTTAGAAATACTTAACCGATCTTCGAGGCTGATTGCAGGCTCAGACACGTGTGCTCATATCGCCATTGGCCTCAACGCCATCAGAAACGCTGGCCATGCCGACTTAAGTTACTTAAGTACGTCTTACAGAACAATTTTCCATGTAGAAGACACATGTTATAATATACTAAATAGACCGCGTAAGTGTAAAAGCAATTGCCAGAAACTGACCCTGAGTGTATAGCTGGCATAAAACACGGAGCACTTGCTCAAGCCAACATGCCGAGTGCTCATAGATGGTGTCACTGCCTTTGCAACATGGTGGTGCCCGTTGAAAAGGGGTCTGTATAGCATTACCGGTTTTAAGAATACCGAGATGTAACAAAGAGCAGCCGCTGCTGTTCCGTGATCTCTTGTATGGGTTCTCTGGTAAAATAAACTGTTTACTACACTTTTCTCATGGTGCATTATTGGCTATAACAATCAAATCTGGCTACTGGGTGTCTGTGGTAACTAGTATTGTTATAAGTGGGTTTGGAGGGAATGCAGGAGGGCACCCTGATGTTTGTCATGATGGCATTAAGTTTGCAGTTAAAGTATGCACATTTGCCACATTTGGATGCTTGCGTGACTACAATTTTCACTTACTGTTTTTTCTTGCAGGGAGGGCCTCCAATCAGAAGTGCTGCTAGGCCAACAGTACGAACCGTAGTGCCATTGCGGACAGAGATGTCTCGATTAGAGGTCTCCAGAAAGGAAAACATCGCAGCTGAATCTTCACGGGCAGACAGCCTTTGGACAAAGTTGCCTCAGATGGAAACTGGCAGACCCGAAGTGCCTCAGGTTGACACTCCCAAGCAGGACTCTCCGAGAAGAACGGAGGCCCCCGATGTTGAAACAAGCATTGTGGCGCCGGCTTCTGTAGCCAAACCAAAGGCGGTGGCTTCTGCTTGGGAACCTCCGTCTAGTAGGTGTGTACTGCTGCTCATCTTTTTTGAATGTTTATTTTAAGGGTCCCCAGCCTTTTTCTTAGATGATAGGAAACTTAATGGTTCTTCAGAACTGCAGTAACGTCTGCGTTGTTCATGCTGCACCCGGATTCTCACCAGAAATTTTTTAGGCGTGAACATCTTGTTATCGGGGACACAACTAAGTTTCTTTATTCATGTTTTATTTTTATTATTTTTTAATGTGACCATTTTGAATTTTGACATTTGCTGATTTTGCATTTTGGATGCATCAACTAAATGCGGGAGCCAGCAGCACACCCTACTGCGTTTTTTAAATGCTGCGACAACAAAGAAATGCACAGCCTGCCACTGTGCAGCCGAGCATCAGCAGCTTCAAATCTGTCAGCCAATGCGAATGCTTTCTGTGTCCGTGTGGCAGCATCATAGAATTGTGATGCTAGCTTACATCTTCCTGATCACTTTTTCTTTTATTTTTGCACAGCAACACACAGCGCTGTGGCTGTCTGAAGCTCCGATCTCTTCTCTTTATGACAGTTCCAAAACACCAACTTGCCCACCATTCTGTGCTTGTCAAATGGCAAGGTTGTGTCAACTGAAAGCTGTATCTCCGCACTGTGATGGCATCTCCTGACGCCCGATCTCCCACCCAGTTTTGTCAACAATGCCTTAGAAAGTTGTAATTTTGTCACCTTATACTTCACTTTCTTGTTTTCTGTCTAATATTTCCTAGTGTGATGAAGGGTACCTTGCAGGGGAAGAAAATGAATAATTTTAATTGTTGAGTACCCCCCTCCTTTTTCCTTAAAGGATGCAGTCGCAGCATGGAGTGCCACACATCGGACTGTGTTTGAGCAATCGTCTGGGAATGCACATCCCTTGCTTCAAGAACGCTGGTTTTGGTGCCACCTGACAGGCATCGCATGCGTCTTTGGGGCCGGACATAGATTGCGCACAGGGGCCATAATCGATCGATTGACTTAGGGTACACAAGATATGATCACTTTCGTGCTCGGCACCGGATGCGTCGGGGCCTACAGGTGACGGTGTGTGCTGGAGAAATGCTCCTGGATGCGTGGTGTGCTGTTGCTCTGCGTCTGGTGCCAAGTTACGCAAAATCTCGCAAAAGTGATTGCATCTCCAAAAGTGCATGCAGTGCGCTTTGTACTGTCGGCAGTGTGGTTCCATATTGGCACGTGCACTTGCCTATCTTTCTCGGTTGACCACTTTTCAAATGTTACTGCTCAGCACAAGACGTGCCTGCATGTATCGGAAGTTTCTATCAATGGTATTCACCATTGTCTGTTGTCACTGAACCTTGTTTAATATGATTGTATGTGCGATGCAAATTGTGTAGTACTTTCTGTAAGACATCCAAGCATCGGTGATTACACTAGAACCTTCGACGAGTGATAAAAGCAGACGCTCTTGACCCACTGATCAAATTTCTCAGATCGCTGACTGTGCTTGCTGCTATTGTGCTTTGAGTGTAACTTGCTTTTGTGGGCACAGCTTCGCCCAATAAGAAGTTACTTAAGCTATTCGCAGTTTTGCTGCTGTTTTTTTTAATTGCCACTACTATGTGACAATGTCCTGGAGCAAGCTTAGTGAAGTAGGCCAATGGAATTTTGACAGTAATGTGTCTTTCTACGACGCAGTACCTATCTGTGGTGTGTCATTTCGCAAGAAAGAAATTCTTGCAAAAGTGAACTTTTCATTTTCCCCATGTTATTGCAAGGTTCATCTGTATACTAAATATATTTAATTGAAAACGCTACGTGTTCAAATATGGAGTACAGCCATATGTCACATCATATCATATATCATATCATATATATATATCACGTCATATATTTCATAGTACAGCCAAATATCAAATAATGAATCTCTTCAGACCTTCAAAAATTGTTCGTTATTGGAGGCTGTTGTAGTGAAAGGCCCAAAATGAATCATTCTGCCCATAAACCCATCAGTTGTCACCGTTTGAGCTATACATGAAAACGTCGCTGTTGGCTCTTGGCCCATGTTATCGATATTTTCCAGAAATTCTGCACCTTATAATACCTTATAATGCACCGTATAGTAAGAGTGACGCACGCAATGCAGATGCTGACGCTAAGAAAACTACTGAAAAAGGGTAGCTCTATGTCGCCTCCAAAGCGCAGTGTTTCTTGTTGTTTGTTTGCATGTTTTACACATCCCTTGCCATTGACACCTCTCGCTTGAGGTGGACACCTGAACTATTTCAAAGTGCAAGTGTGCATAAACGACACCACCCAGAAAATGAGTAGTACGAACCATATGGCATCCCCACGAGTATGAAGGTTACATTTCTCACGTGCGTAGCTAGTATGGATGCAGAAGGAAGTGCGAAAGAAGGAAGAGATGTCCCTCTGTTGCTAGGCGACATTAGCCTGAACGGAATATGCGCTTGTAAAGCTTGATGCGTTGTTGCCTCCGTAATAATTAAAACGAAAATTCTCGCAAATTTTTTATTGAGTGCTGTCTCAGGTTTTCCAAACCCGTGTGCCGTGGCGTCTACTTTCTGGCACCTTGTCTGCTAGCCTACTGTTTCGGCTGCTGCGAAGGGTACACGGAAACCAAATAATCCCCGGATTTCGGTATATAAGTTCGTAATACTGAAGTGTTCTTCACATGACACAATATGTGAATAACGATAGTTATTCTGAAGTTTGTAGTACTGTAATATTTTTACACTGAAAGTTTTTTAATCTGAAAAGTTTTTTTTATCTGAAAGGTTCATTAATCTTGGGTTCGTAGTAACAAAGTTTCACTGTAGTAGGTATTGAATCAAATATCAAATCGAATTAAGAAATAAGAAGCCGTATAATTGAATCGAATATTAAAAAATTGAACAAAGGTTTATGCTTGCAAATTGTGTGCAACAAAACATGGTACTGCACATTTTCAGGAGTCTACCGTAAAACCGGAATATAGGTGAAGTTTCTTTCCAAATGAAATTTGTGAGAAAATGCCCCCTCGTCTTACACAGCGGTCTTTGACACAGTTTCACTTGTCCGGCCCCTGAGACCTAACTTTAGCTGATTAGCAAGGAAGCTCAAAGAGCAAGTATATTTCACCAAGTGCGTAGTGTACTCGATTATGGGAGTGTTTGTTGGGATCTACACACTGCTGAGCTTGCAGGCAAATTTAAAAAGTACAGGACAGGGTAGTCTGGTTTGTCCTTGGTAATTATGATAAGATGCTTAGTAGACGGAGAATAAAAGACACTGAAATGGCACAAATTGTAAGACTGTTGTCAAAAGCTTGTATTAGTTTTTTTTTTCTTTCATAATCTATATTACTCTAAAACTGGGATCGATAGTGAGTTGTAGTTTAAGTTACCCACTTATGCCTCCCACAGATGAGATAATGATTTGAAAATATGCAAATTCTTTTAGAGGTGATGCTTTCTTTTTCTTTTTTTTTGTATGGTCGATAAGAGATTAGAACATACTGTCGTCCGGTATTGTAAAAATTACTTCTGTTCTTTCTTTCCATGCTTCAGAAAAGTGGTACAGTAGATTGTTGTTGATACATTCTTGCTACATACTATTTCCCGGCGCCAACGTTTGCAATCGAGAACTCAATAAATTACCCAATAGAAGTACGCTCATTTTTTACCCGTTAATATGTTCCCGGAACACACAATGTGTTGGCACCAATGTCCAGTACGTCGCCAAACTGCGATCACATGATACGTCTTGTGGCCGCTAGATCCCATGTAAACAAGAAAATGTGCGAGGCTTGTGCGATCGAGAACAGTAGGCACAGCTGTCCACCGCGGCAGCTTCACCGCAATACTTGCCCGCCCATCTTGGGTGAAAGCACCAGCGCGCACTGTTTCTCATTTCGGTACCTGTAAATCTTCTCCAGGGTCGTTGCATGTGGCAGTCACAGCTATCACCGCGAATCCTATTGCAATAAGCACCTTCGCCTATCTGTTTCACAGCGCATGGTGCCATGGGAAGCATAGCGCATACATTTAATAGGCAGTAACCAAACCATGCCACCGTTCCCTGCCGCAGACTGTGATTGTATACGTTTTCCTGCCACTAAATCCCATGTGAACAAGAAAAGGTGCGAGGCATGTGCGGTCAAGAACAGTATATAGCCGCTTGTTTCACGTGAAAACGAGGGCGCGTACAGTTCATTTCGGTGCCAGCAAATCTCCGCCCGGGTTGTCGCATGCTGCATTCACAGCTTTCGCCGCCAAGGCTATTGTGATGAGCATGTTCGCCTGCTATCTGTTTTACAGCGCGTGGTGCATAGTGCCATCGGTAGCATACTGCACGCTTTTAATAGGCGATAATCTAAATGCGCCACCCTTCCCTGCTGCAGACGGGGTGATGTGGGCATCAGTTTTCGCTTCACCCGCATCCAGCATCGCCCACCAGCTCAATTTCCTTGGGTTTCCCGTCACCCTCTTAAGATAACATGCAATAACAATACCATAACAGCAAAATGCATCTGGGACCGCTGCCGGAGCACCACCAGCTTGACATGTGTTGGCGTCTCATGCTGTAACCATCGATACGTGCGACGCTTCGCATTACGTAGCTTTCAACAATAGTTGAGTCTGTCAAATTTTTTAGTTACTTCGGATGCATGTTTTTCCATAAAGTATGAATGAAGTTCTACTGTATTGTGTGTTTGTTCGAGAATTGTACCCTCTTGCTGAAGTGCTTGCAATGGCGAAGCAGATACCGAATAAATCAATAAAATAAATATGGGACTAGAAATTAAAACAAAACTGAAACTGTTCTCATTTTTGTTATTGCTGTTAGTGAACGTGCAAACTTGTGTTACAGCATAGACCGCTTATAGCATAAGTCGCCGGAGTCGTGAATATCCGCACTATAAGCGGTACTGTACTATAAACCAAAACATTTTTATAGACTGCACATCTTCAAAACATGTAGACCAATCAGCGACGCATATCAAACAATTGAAGCATGCAACCAGGATGTTTGTGTCTGTTTAAAATAATGAACTTTGAAAGGTTAATGTCTGAGGACCCACTGTCTTCACATAAAACAAAGTAAAAAAGAAAGAAAAAATCTGCCTGGTTATTCGAAATTTTCTCCAGCACTGCCACTACTCCACAGAACAAATGTAGAACGGTGAACAAAATTTGGGACACCATGCAGTGTCTCACTTGATTTCTTGGACTGATCGGCATGCGCACCAAGCCGAAAACATGGTGACCGTGTACCCAGTTGCTGTGCAGCTTCTGTGATTCGTTTCGTTGGCACCAAACCACAGCTTTGGTCACTTACTCCTAATAAAGCACGCTGGTTAGACCTAGATGGGGGGTGGTTGGGGAGGTATTGAGAAGCATGCCGTTGCGGCAAGCTTGTCCTTGATATTGTCACGAAGATACTAAGATGGGCTCGCCGAAACAGAACAGCCTTCCTCTAATGATGGCCGGCACCCAAAAACCCCGGGGCATAACTGCGCCCTTAGTCGTCTTCTCTCTGGCGATCGGTGCCTGTAGTGGGCAGCTGACTTCTGGTGATCGGGACTTGTGGTGGGCAAATTACTTTGCGTCATTACTCCCCACATGAAAAGTGACTGCCCCGGTCGCTGATCAGAGGGCAACAGAGGGCACAGGAGAAATTCTATGAGGCAGACATGTTTTCACTGGCGTAGTACGGTTTGATCCATACTACGTAGACAATCCCGGCTCGTGGCCATTGTCGGCTTGAGCTCATAGTACTACTCTGAAGGACTACCTCGTAGTTCACGTCGCTGAGTCGCTTGAGGATCTTGTACGGGCCAAAGCATCTACGCAGTAATTTTTCCGACAGTCTCTGATGACGGATGGGTGTTGAGACCCAAACATAGTTGCCGGGTTCGTACTGGATGTTCCTTCGGCCACTGTTGTAATGGCGAGTGTCAGTACTCTGCTGGAGGTGGATGCAGTTGCGAGCAAGCTGTCGAGCTGCTTCAGGCTTCTGGACGATGTCGTCAGCATTGTTGCTTCTTTTTTTCATTGTAAACCAGGACATGGTGTCTAAAGGTGTTTTATGCAGCGCTTATAAACAAGTTCAATTGGTATGAATCGGGTGGTTTGCTGAGCAGCCGTATTGTATGCCAATGTCACGTACGGTAAAATTTGCTCCCATAGCTTGTCCTCTATGTCAACATAAATCGAGATCATATCGGCGAGAGTTCTATTGAGGCGCTGCCTAAGTCCATTAGTTTGTGGGTGATAGGCCGTAGTTTTGCGATGATTGGTGTAGGTCAGTGTGACGATCTCCTGTATTAAGTCAGCAGTAAATGCAGTCTCTCTATAGGTTATTAAGACGGAAGAGGCACTGCGACATAATACAATGTCATGGACAACGAACATGGCGACTTCTGTACATGTTCCGCGGGGTATAGCTTTTGTTTCTGCATACTGCGTTAGGTAGTCTGTTGCGATGACTATCCATTTGTTGACTGCGGACGACGTAGGGAATGGACCTAGAAGATCCATTCCAACCTGTTCAAATGGTGCTGGAGGAGGGTCCAGGGGTTGCAGAAGACCAGCAGGTTTCAAAGGTGGAACCTTGCGCCACTGACAATCACGGCAGCTCATCACATGGCGCTGAGCGAACGAGAACAGCCACGACCAGTAATACTTCTGGCGTATGTGCACTAACGTCCTGGCGAAGCCTAAGTGTCCAGTGCATGGGTCGTCATGACACGCTTGCAAGGCTTCTTCGCGCAGTCACGTAAAATGTCACGAAGACAACAAAGACGGGCTCGCCGAAGCAGAACAGCCTTCTTTTAATGGTGGCCAACAACCAAAAATCCCGGGGCACAACTGCGCCCTTCGTCGTCTTCTCTCTGGCGATAGGGACTCATAGTGGGCAGCTTACTTCGCGTCAATATGTTCGTAGCTGTAGATCGATCGCATGCATGAGCTGAACTGACAGCAGCGCGTGGGAAGTGGAGTTTAGTTTCTTAAGTGATCAGCCAAGGCAACTACTGCGGACGCCTACACCAAGTTTGTATGTGTGCATACTGGTAGGAGTGGTGGAAGCTCGCATGTTGGACATAAAGCCTAAAAGCTCTGAACTAAATTTGTGGAACTCTGCTTAAACTAACAGCAGTCAAGATCGCACGTGCGATATCTGCATTTCACGACATGCATCGGGACGGATGCACAGAAACTGAAGTGGCATTCAGTGTGGAGTGAACGCTACTGATAGTGGCCGAGCAAAGCCTTCTCTGTCGCCTAGGCAACCACCACGTGCCCGCATCGCACTGCCGCCATTTTTTCTCGTTCCCACACTTAGTGTCTCCTCCTCCTCTGCATCGCCCTTGTTGCTTTCCCATTGGCCAGCGTGCCTTGCTGAGAAGCGTGCTCGCTACCATCCTTGCCTGCGAGATTTTCCCGGAGAAGCCATGTAATAAGTGGTATTTCACCACACGTGGCTAAGCTATGATATGCATATACATGGAGTTACTTGGGAGAGTAAACAGGAGTCTGAAAAGGCTGTGTTATATCCGGTCATGCACTATACTTGGTTACATAATAAGTGGTCTAAGCAGTATTAGTGTCTCTGGGTGTAAAAGAAGCAGATATCGGCTTGAAATTAAAACTGCATTGGAAAACGCTGGCATAGAATTCGCGGAAGCGGATGGGAGCATGGCGGCACTGCACCATTTGGTTGTGAAGTGATGCAACCACGGTGAGTGTAACTGTTGACTTTCTCTGAAAACTTCATTCCACGGCCGCTACGCTGTTCTTGCTCAACTTGACACTGTGTTAGAATTTTTTTGTGAGCTTGGTGTGCAAGAAGTCCTGTCCCCTGAGACAAATTGCCAATGTGGGAGGAGAAGTCTTGTCAGCCACGTAGCATGCGGTTCAGCGTGAAAAACCTCAAGCTGCAATGGATGGGAGCTAGAGCACAAAAACCATTCAGTCGCTGGCAGTACCGCGAGGAGTGCAGCCAGCTGCAGTGGTAAGTGGTGTGCACCTTGGGTGCGCAGTGCGTACTGCTCGTTGTCCAATTACAGTTTTGCCTAGTGCCGCAGAACTTGGGACTTGGATGTCGCTGGTGATGTGCTTTGCTGTATGGCATGCCGTAAGTTACTAGCAGTCGGTCCCAGACGAGAATTGTCACAGTTCGCGTTCAGTTTTTCCGTGTGACAACCAATTGGCGGGTTGATCGCATAAAGTGTGTTCTCAATTGAACTATCTCGAATGTTCTTCAATTTTATAGACCTCATTGTCTACGGTCGACCTTCTATATTTCACCTCTACCCATATTCTGGTTTTTATGGAATTCGCATTGTGTAACAAGAAAGTTGCTAGCTATTAGTAACTTAGGTGCTTAGGAAGCAAGATGTACATTTTGGTCTACTGCTGTTAAAGGGAACACCACATTTGGTGTTCCAGCACTGATTACAGATCAGTTTAGGTATGATGGTTTGGAACATATTTTATTATCAATACAATACAATGCTGCTGAATAGAAACAAGTGCATTTTTCTTCCTAAATCTGAAGAAATATCAAATTAAGTTATGTTGTATGTTGTTTTGACAACCAGTGAGTTTTTCAGTTGGGTGATGGACCATGCTGTGTTTTATGGGAATGTTATGTTTGCTCAAAATGTGTTGTTTTCCACTTTTTCTTCAGAAAACAGATGGTTCTCCCATTTTTACGGCAGGTGGATTTTGTGACTTATCGTTAACTACTCAAAGGGCCCCTCACCAGGCAACATGTCAAATTTTGGTTATATGCTGGAAGTTGTTATGTGGCTTCCAAAGAGTGTTCTTCCGCAAGAAGTTTGCAAATTAGTTCATTAATAGCAGAGATAAAAATATTTGAAGTGCTGCGAACCCATGATTTCAAGAGCCGAACGTCACCGCCAACATACCGTATTTTCCGGTGTATAAGTAGTGGTTGCTTTCTGAAATTTTTGTTGGTGCGCCTTATATACCGGTGGGACTTATATACGGTTTTTTAATTCTTTTTTTTTTTTTTTTTTGAGGGGGGAGGGGACTCGTTAAAATTGGTCTGGATGACATGGCCACGTGAAACTCGCTGGGTTGACCTTCTCTGGCAGTTGCTACAGGTTGTGTGTGCGTTATGGAGGTACCGGGTTCTTCTCGTGATCGAGTTGCCTAGCGCAGTGTCAGAAAGACAGAGCAGCAACGCAAGTGGCTGCAGGTTGCGAGTCGACCGACACCGAAGTTGTTGCATCTGCAGATCAGCGCACGCCACTGTGCAGCGCGCGCCACTGTGCAAACTACGTAGTTGCTACTAGAGTACAAGCCGCCCTCCCCTCCCTCCCGCGCTGCCTTCCCGCTTTCCACCTTTGTTTTCGATTTGGCTCACCGTCACACCTTTTCACTCGCATATACAGAATATGCAGTGTGTGGGGACGATGTTATAGCCGTTGGATTCTATCTATACGGTACACTGCAGCGACCATACCAGCAGAAATGTGCCTCGAGTGTACATATCATTATCAATTGCTTGTGCGTGACTTGTGTTCACGAAGTGAAACATCAATGTATATTTTTTTAAATCGCTTAGCGAATGAACAGGTACGTCTTATATGCCGGTGTGACTTATATGTGCTTTTTTCTTTTTCGGAAAAATTGCTCTTTTGAGGGGGGTGCGACTTTTACGAAGGTGCGAGTTGTACGCCGGAAGAAAGGGTACACACTTTCTTCACTTGCCCTGCCTAGCCTCCTTGTAATTTTTTCTCTAAGCTTTAATTAGTGCATTGAAGCAACAGATTAAACAAATAATGAAACTTGCATTGAATAATTCTCAGTCGCAGGTCACTATGAGTAAGGTCTCAGCACTATCATGTACATAGGGGCACTTGTGTGATTGCCGTCGACTCTCTGGCTGGGAACACGGCACCTGCGAGGAGAAGGGAAAACAGCGTTTGGTTTGAAATTTAAGCTCTTTCTGCGCGTGTAGGGATGTAATACTTGGCAACAGACATGGTTGTTAGCATGCATGGTATGCACTGCTCGTCAGCTCAAAATGGCAAGACCTGGTAAGCGGCCCTCCAAAGCCAATCTGCTTCACATACGAAAGGCAGACTTCACATCACAGTAAACGATACAGCATGGGTCAACGGCGGTCAGCGCCAGTGGTAAAGAGTAGGCACCTTTTCTGTGCCATGTGCTATCTGTCCGAGGTTCTGAAATTGCCACAGCATGTTTGCTCGATGCCCCCTCCCATCACCCTCTCTGCATGCATTCACCTATGTGCTAATGTATCTGCATCTGGACGGTCTGTGCACTAGTCATATGACATTTTACTGTGTAAATCCAAAGCTAGTCTTGTGACGGGTTGCTTGAAGCTACAAGAGGAGACCTGAAGAGATCACAATGCACATTCACAAATGACATCGAGAACAAGAGCTGTGTATGGTACGCCGCAAAGGTGACTGTTGTGAACACCTGTGTGCCATCCAGTACATTAGCTCTCGTTGGCGGGGCGGTTTGTTCGTTTTAAAGTGTGTGGGGATGCGCGACTCTCATGCGTCCCCTGATATGTTTCCCCCGCATAGCCCCCGTCTCCGTGCGGCTGCGCCGCCTGGCCCGCGGCGGTCGGAGTGGTTGAGGTGCAGTACGAGAGATGGCGCGAGTGTTGCGCTGCGGCGGGGTTACTTGGCTGCAAGGGAGAACACGCTGGCTCTTGGGCGGGCGGACCGGCGAACGCGGTGGATGTCCCGCGTGTGCGCCGATCCATGCTTCTGCGAGACCGTCTCGCGTGGCCACCTTGGAACGCGCCACCGTTCGCGTGACCGTACGCGCGAACGACCAGGCGTTGGGATCCAGCATGGGGCGAACATATTCGCTCGTTATCCGATCGCGGTGAGTCGGACTTCTTAGATTTGTCGCGCGCCCATCGGCATGTTTTGGGGATAGCAACTCGGCTAGCAGGCATTGATCTATGAAAGGTGCAATAAATGCCTTTGTGATTGTTTGCACTACTGTGCTGTCGTTCCTTTGTCCCAAGAGTACGGGAGGAGAACCCCACATTTGGCTGCCCAACGTGGACCTCTTGGGGCATCGGACGATAGATTTAACAGTTTTGCTTCGTTCGAGACCTTTGTTTGAACCGAAGCGTAGGGCTAGCGTTGGCGGCGTGCTTTCTTGAGCGAGGCAACAGTGGCTGTAGTGTATTTGAACATGTCAACATGCTAAGCCTTCTCGCAAGTGTTTTTCTTTAATGGCATTCGTCGGTACGAGAGCCACGTAGTCTGCATCTGGGGGGAGCGACACTTAGCGCTTGCGGAGAATTGGCAAGCCTGTAGCGAGTGAGTACGGAAGCCTCGTGGGTGGCCCGAATTTCTTATGTAAATAACTTCTTCTATCTCTTTGACTCTGATGAAGTCGCGGCTCTGGGAGCCGGGTGGCCGCGGGCCACGGTTGCCACTACGGGCTGACTGGTATTGCGGCCTGGCAGCGGGCGCTCCGACACCGTCTGGGACGGTGGGCGCCGTCAACTCTGATGATGTGTGCACCGAGCGGAGTAGGACCACCTCACAGAGCTGACGTCTCCTCGTGGCTGCCTGTTTTGCACCCATTCTGGGTGTTGTTTTTGGATGCCGGTTGTTGTCAGGGTAGCGACGCTTTAGGCCTAAGGCTTTACGAAGCTGCCTGTCGCACGTGGAGGGACACAACCTGGTGGACCGTGGCGTTGAGGTGTTGCAATTTGCTTCCCTCATTCTACTTAGCCTCGCACGAATTGAAATTATTCATTCGACTCGAGGAAGCGAGCTTCGTTCACATGAATTTAGCATCTGAGCAGCTGCCCGATATTTTGCTAGCCGAGTTGAACTCGTCGTACCACGTGGGTGATGCGCATGCAGAATTCCTCTCCCTTGCACTACTTTAGTGTTGGCCGAGTGTGTTGAGTGTACGCAGTGTGATTGGAGTCACCTCTGGTTTGTTGTCACCTGCACATCATCTGCGCTGCTGCCCCGGACTACGGTCGAGCCACCCCGGGCGATGGTGATGCTGTGGCCAGTTCGGCGCAGCGACTTCGGTGGCCTCCTGCATCCAGCTCACAACCCTCGGCGGCGGACAAAAGAGCCGGCGGTCACTGACAGCTACGGCGGCTCTTGCCAGCAGGGCATGTCGGCGCAAGCGACGCTTACTCGTACTGACTACTGCGTCGTCGTCTCCGGAGTCCTGGCCTGGAATCGTGCCGTCGAGTCTGCAAAGCTGCTGCTGTGACCGGCGGACGCCAGCTGTGTACCCAGGGACAATGTCGGCTCGCATGCTATGGACAGCGTGTGGACATTTGCGGGTTAATGTTAGACCGTGTCACATGTATCACTGGAATAAGAAGTGATTTGAGGTTGGGGGGATGTGGGGGTGTGCGACTCTCACGTGTCCCCTGATATGTTTTTCCCGCATAGCCCCCGTCTCAGTGCGGCTGCGCCGAGTGGCCCGCGGCGGTCGGAGTGGTTGAGGCGCAGTACGAGAGATGGCGTGAGTGTTGCACTGCTAACGCCGCCTCACGGCAGGGTTACTTGGGCGCCGAAAGACAAGGCGCTTGAGCTCTTGCGTTCGGGACAGCAAGCAGTTCGGACGTGCCATGCCGCGCGTGCGCCGACCCATGCTTCTGCGAGACTGTCTCGCGTGGCCGCCTTGGACAGCGCCACCGTTCGCGTGACCGTACGCGCGAACGACCAGGCGTTGGGATCCAGCATGGGGCGAACATATTCGCTCGCTATCCGGTCGCGGTGAGTCGGACTTCTAGATTTGTCGCGCGCCCATCGGCATGTTTTGTGGATAGCAACTCTGTTAGCAGGCATTGATCTACGAAAGGTGTAATAAATGCCCTTGTGATTGTTTGCACTACTGTGTTGTCGTTCCTTTGTCCCAAGAGCACGGAGGAGAATCCCACAAGTGTTTTCTGTGTGTTGTGTGGTTGTTGTGAACAGGTTGTGTCGATTTGACACCAAACCATAGCCTGACACCTGACTTGGTGCCTGACAAAGCATAATGGCCTGGACAATGTGGCAGTGACGAAAATTCGCCACTGGCCGATTTGGTAACAGGCCACAAGTTGTCACGGAAATCTTGCTGCTAAGATGTTCATATATGAGTGGCTCATCAGTGATTGGTCCAGAGATCATGTGGGCTAGTGTGATGGTTGTTTAAGTAGTGTTAAGTTTGTGGGTGAAGAAAAAACAGACATATGCGGGTGCCTGGTGCCCACAAATTGTGTGTTTTAGCTGAGCCCGCTCAATCGGGCAGAAGCCTCATTCCGCCGATTCCACTGCTTGCGCACTGTCAGCGTGCTGGGCGTATACTCATCATCTTTTGTCACAGGACCATTGTGGCACATAGTAATGCGCTACAAGTTTGTCTTTACTTACCCAATATGATCTGCGTGCCTTTCTTAGAGGCTAATTGGCCCGGTCTTCACACATGCTTTCCTGCGTTTTCGAAATATGTGCTGCTTTTGTTACCATCCCCTCTGTTATTTCGTTACTGCTTTAGTAAATACTGGTAACCTGAATGAACCTTGTACCGACAAAGACCGCACGCTGTGGAAAGGCTGCACGGTCTCTACATCAAATATACTGAACATTCAAAAAATTAAATAATACATATAGAATTGAGATATATTCAAATGTTCACTATTTGATTTGTATATTCAAGTATTTGTGCCTCCACTAGTCAATATATTAAATGTCGGCTCCTGTGTATATGTATTCAGACACAGCAGAGGTTTATTTGTACATGGACACTTGAAGTGATCAAGAGTGGTTGAACAAGTGATGTCTTTGGTGCTGACATTTCAACGAGGGAATGTGCCTTTGTCAGAGCCCTGAGGAAGACAAGTTGTCTTGTTGGAGGCATTTCTTGTTTGATTATTGTTGATCACGTGTATATGTAGTCATTTATGCCGCAGGAAAGCTTCTTAGTCTTTCGTTACCCACCTATTCAGATCGCTCACCGATGATTGATAATTTTCATCTCCAATTTCGACATGTTGGCGCAATTTTTTATGCAGTTGGTGCCATGCAGTGGTTAGTCCAGGCACTGTGCATTTAGTTTGTCTTCCTGCTCTGGTGAACTTGTGATTTTTTACTGACCTTATTGCGAACGAATGTGTGTGTGTTGCAGCGAAAAGGGGCATGGCTGTCACCGTCTGATAGGCTTGACAAGAAAGCATGCCGCTCGTGATTACATTGCGCTAACATGCAAATTTTCATTATCAAAGGACTCCTAGCAAGTCAAGAATTAAATTATGTCGTTGGCTTTGCCATCTTACAGTGCTGAGCAGCGATAATTACCTGAAAATGATGCCAGCTGTTCACTCTTGAGCTTTGGTTTGGAGTCCCATGTAGTTTTATTCCACCAAAGTACATTCCTGAACGTCCGCTGCATGTCCAACACGTGGAACTGGCATTTTCAGCCACTTTCCAAGAGTTTTGGTTTCTCTACGCTTGTACAACCCCGGTTGGGGGCACTGTTGCTGTTACTGCGCGTTTATCGAAAGTCGTTCCCATGGCGTCGTCCGCGTGAGTGGGCTACAAGAAAAGCGTCTCACACGAAACTATGCAACAACTACACTTGAATTTAGTGATGAGGACTCGCGCTATGAGTTCGAAGATAACAGCAAACCAGGTTCAAGCTCTGATGGCAACAATGTTTTGAGCTGGGAGATCCGCAGCTGTTCACAGGCAAGTTTTGTTTACAGCCTTGAGTGGTCTCCTTCCTCGTGCGTGCTTTTCTGCCGACATTTGTGCATGGCCTCAGAGCTCTACTGATTATCTGCAGGGTGTGCACTTTAGCTTAGTCATGATGTGCTGCCATCGGCAGCAAGAAACTTCCGTTCACCCCAAGAAGGCCACCCGAAGCACTACCAAACCGTTGAGCTGCTCCAACAGCACCAAAACACCAATTTTGAATGAAGTCGCAAATTTAGCAGGATGTGCATGTTCAGTGGCAACCACAGATGCGTTGGCCAGCGTTCAGCCCTGCAATCCAAGCCTAAGTAATGCGTTTCAGCATCGGCATCCTTGGAGTGCAGGTTTGTTTGTTCGCACAATTGTATTTTTTTTATAGCCCCAAGGAAATGAAAGCCGTTATGTGCCAAACAATGCATTACGAATGTTTTATACATTCGAATCTTCATAATTTGAACTAGAAGGTGCCCGAAAATTTGTTCGAATTAGAAGGACTTGTTTTTGAAGTATTCGTGCACCATAGCACGATGTATGAACAGTGCGAGTCATGAAATATCGCGATGTATAAGCACACAGCGAGTGAGCACCACACACCAAGACGCCCACGCCTGCCAACACTCACTTCCTGATAATGGCTGAAAACAAAACGTCAAGGCTGGCGGGGCCGGCGCAAAGGCACACGCGTGTGGAGACAGTGAAAAATGAGGGAGATGAGAGGGCAAGGCGAGGGGAGCGTAGTTGCGACGAAGGGCAGGAGGGAAGTGCATTTGCTTTCTTGCCAGCTTGCTGGATGGTGCTAATTACCTCCTGCCGCCTACTGCCACCGAAGCAGTGGAGTTGCAGAGGCCAGGCCTGGGCCTTGGATGCTGCTTTCCTGTGCATGCTCATGTGGTTTTACCTCCATCTGCTGACTGAGCGGCGCTGTGTTTACCTTCTTCATCCTGCATTTTTAATGGGAGTCATGTCTTATCAAGATGATGAAGTCATTGCCGCTGATCATAGTCATGTTAGTGGGCTCCCTTCTGTTGTCGCGTTGCCGCGTTCAAAAGACAAGGAGGATGAGCTACTCAGTGTCGCCTTCGCATCCTTGTATTCACAGTCTGTCTTGTACAGAATCGAATATGGCGCACCGTCTCCAAAAACTTTTCCATCGGGACGACTCGGGTTAGACACGTCATTGTAAAAAAGCAAGCGTGAACGCGACCAACCAAGCCAACCAAAACAAGCGCATGCGATAGCTGACGCGAGCAGACGATATTGCGAAACAAACTGGATGGCGCTACAGCGCTTGTTGCTTGTCACTGCAGCGAGCCACGAAAACTCGGCCCAGGACTGATCCCTCCCACGGCGCGAGTTTTGCCGCTAGTGTGGCTGGCGCATTATGGTGCGACACAGAAATGGTGGCCTTGCTATTTGAGAGAGGGTAAAATTTCCACCATGTTTTTTTTTTTCCATGCATGGCTTTAAGGGGTTTCTCCTAAGCCTTTCCTCTATGGTAGAGTCAGAGCAATGCGGATCGGATGCGCTGTCACGTGATTTGGTACGCTGCTGAGGGCGTTGTCGGAGTGCAGTAAGTTCGAATTAACCATCACAAATGATTGTGCATTTGAATTACTGGGTGTTTTCGCCCATTGGGATACACATAACTTTGACGAGACTGCGGCGTCAGTTAGAAATAACGGAAGTTTGAATAAAATGTGTTCAAATTGAGATTCGACTGTATATGTGTTATGCGTTCGCTTATATGTGGACCAGCTTAAAGGTACACTAAAGGTAAATACTAAGTCATGCTAAAGTGATAGATTAGTGCTCGAGAATATCTAAGGCGTTAATATTATCGCAAACAGAGCCTTAATAATCGAGACATCGAGGTAAATGCAAGACATGATTAGAGACTCCCCCGGGACATTCAAGCACTTGCCCTATGACGAAAGCACTCCTCAGTTAAGTTCTGTCACTAGTACTCAACTACTCGTAAAAAACATCCTCGTATTGTATTATAAGACAAAATAAAATGCTACTTGCGCAGTCCCATTTCATGTTTAGAAAAAGGAACTCATTGAAATGACCGTTGACAACAACGCAGCCGGTCGAAAGGCTTCGTCTTCACTCTACTCTACACTGCCCATGCTTTCGGGTTTCAGTACTTTCCTGATCACATAGTGCTGCGCTGGTTTTGCTGCCTCGCAAAACTCGCACCACTGCAAGTGGCAGAGAATGCAACTTCATGTGATGTCGCGGGATGCCCGAACGTTCTACGCCACTTGACGAAAAAGCAGCCGCAGTGGCAAATCTGCCACTCTGTTGGGCGTCGTTTTACTCGCCGACAGCAGCAAAGGGCGATGATGGCGTATGCGTCACTTGTCCCCTGGTTGGCTTGCAGGAGATTTAAATTTCGAAAAAGGCATTCGGACCCTTCAGATACAATTTTCTTGTAAACGAAGTGTTTTTTTGGCAGAAAACAACCGTTGCGAGGTTTATGGAAAGGTATTTAAACAGTTCACATTGTCTTAGTATTTGCCTTTAGTGTTCCTTTAAGATGGTTTGAATAGGTGCTCATTTCAAGGGGCAATCGTGAAGGAAAGCCACGCTAAATGAGTAAGGTTGTACAGTTTGTTCAGCGTGTAGCTCATCAGTTACACGTTTTAGAACTCACTTTCGGACTGTATTGGTGCATTTACATCAATTAATGAGTGGACGCTGTGTGTGTGTCGTTCGCCTGTTTCACACGTGCACTGCATCCGGTTATCGGGATGATAGTGCAGCACGCCGGCAAATGACCTGCTTGCTTTCATGAAGCTTCTGGGTCACAAATATCCTATGGCAACCGTAATCATTGCTCAAGTTTGCACTCTTGCTACACTACTTCCTGCACGGCCACACCACACAAAATCAGGCTTTTGTCACCGCGCAGAGCAAGCCAAGCATATAAAGTTCTGTAACTCGTCAACTTTATTGGCTAAATGGTGGTCGTAATTAACGGTTAGGCAAAAGTGCAAACTTCCGATAATGTGTTCTTAACAATAATGTTCACGACGCGACTTGCTCAGATTGAATCCGAAAATGTTCATTAACCATCGTTTTGCGCACAAGGTATCGGCTACCATTTTACATTGGCTTTATGGCAGCTGTGGCGGAACTGGGAATAAGCCCAAATAATCAAGCTTATTCAGAATATTGGTTCGGTTTACAAAGCAGATTGGAAAGCCAGTGAACATTTTTATTCCTTTATTGTTTTCAAAAATATCTTAAAGTATTTTTCTCGGCAAGCAATGTGAAATACTGGCCAACATTCAATGACCAGTGGGTCACTTCACAGTTATGCTGTGGTATTCTGGTATTTTAACTGAAGGTCTCCAAGAATTAAAAATTACCTGAGGGTGCTGCACGAAAGGCCTTCTCTGTACCTAGCTGGGTGTTGTTCATGTTGGCCACTGTGAAGATTTCTTCCGCTGTGCACAAATAGTTTTAATTAGCTAAATTTATAAATTCACCTAGTCAATAAGACGTAAATGAAGAAGTTGTGGATGATTTTGAGAAAATACTGACAATAGCATTTAAAGGAGCCTAGGGTTCTTGAAGACCTTTTAATTAAAGAAAAAGAAAGTCTGTGAAAAAAAAAATATAACACACCGCTGTGATCGTGACGCTCCTGCGCACCAAAGATTGCATCAATCTTTATGCAATTCTCGTTAAATTGGGACCTGGGAACGAGTGTTCGTGCTTTTTGCTTGACGTGTCGGCAGATTTTTAAACGCATCTTCGGTCTTTATTAAGTCCGTATCAAACGTGAGGTAGCACGATCTTCAAACGGCTCACTTTCTGAACCATTGTAAGACTGTAGCCCGGGTTTGCACATTCATAATATACACAATGTACTAGATGACGACGTTTACCTCTAAGACCTATTTTATTACTGGTGCAGGGATACATGCATTGCCATGTGATCTTTTTCTTTTTTGTTGTTGTTACTACTCGTGCAGGCTTTTCCTTATTTTTTCTTATTTCTGTAATATATATATATATATATATATATATATATATTTTGTCACGAGAGGAAAAGCCAGTCAGTCAGTTCTAAGCGAACGGCCGTTTACAGTTTGTTTTTGCCGCAGCTACCACGCACACTTCTTCCTTCTAGCGTAACTAGTGCGTGCCATTACCCCTCCCTCCAAAAAAAATAAGCAAATAAAGTTGGGGAGATGTTATATGCCACAAGGAGAAAATAAAAGAAATGAGAAAGACAATGGACGTGACGACAGGGGCCGCATCACAAAGTTTGCGGATGAGAGTCAGTGCGAATGGTAGGGCTTCATCCTGGTAACGTGAACAATGTCAGAGGAACGTGGTCTACGGGAGTGGTGCGAAGTGTCGGCTGGAATAACTTCGTAGTTGACAGGACTTATGCCCCAACAACTGGCACGCGCTGGAAAGCTTCGGCGCGCGCCAAAGGGTCAAATGCGTCAAAGCGTCGGTCGGGAACTCGGCGAAGCGGAACGTCGCGCAGCGATTATGTCTACTGCTGATGCTAGAAGTTTGCCGACGCGCGGCGAAGCTGCGCCGGCGTGCACCAATGAGAGGCTGCGACGCCTCGGAGGCGTCAACCAATCGGAGGCTGCGGAGCCTCCGGCTGCTAGGCCTGTAATGGCCGACCGTACGAATGCGCCCGGCACCAACGATTGTCCGAGTTTTTTGGACGCACGACGCGCGCGACAGTGTTCCTGAAAGACAGTGTTGTAATAGTAGGCCGACGACACGACCGACCGACCGACGACCGTGGGTTGTGGCAGTGCGACGTGGATCCGAAGCGACTTCGAACGACGCCGACTAATCCAACCTGCGCACTGGGTTCCGCCGGGCTCGGTACGATCGTCTGCTAAAACAGTCAACCGAATCACGATTGCCGCAACGTCTGTGCTTGTTGTATGTGCATTTTGTTGTGCTCAAAACTAATGGAAACACGTTTACGAGCTCCGAAGTCTGGATAATCAACACTCGCCTATCGCCGATGTTGTTTACGTTACGCGTAGGCCTAGCGCGTCCATCGAGTTCGTAACTGGCGAGTGAACGAACTCACCTGAGAAATCTGTCGAAGGAAATGAATTTTCAGGTCCGTTTGGTGCTGCGGTGGTTTAAAATGTGGCACTCTTGACTTCGTGTGACCTGTGATGTGGTGAATGAACCGTGTGGAAGTTGGGTTGGTCAACCGCGGCGTGTTTCGTGTTGTGTCGGTTGACTCAAGTTTAACGGGCAAGCTCTGCGCTGTTTCCAGTGGTAAAGATAACTTCCGAAAGCGAAATACACTAGTAGCCGAACTATTGGAAGTACTTACATAATCAGCCGTGCCGCCTGTTTCAGCTGACACTGCGCTCTTCTATTCGGCATGTGAATCCAGTTCAGTACAAGTTCACTGTACTCATTCACTCACTTCTTTCTAGTGCGTCCGTCTTTTGGGTTAGTTGGGCATAAATCGCTCGTGTAGCAATCAAGAACACTGGCGCACTGAAGCATACGTGACAACGCAGTCATGTTTGAGTCAGTGTGTCATTATAGTTGAGCACTGCAAAAAGAAATCTGTTTGCAACGTGTGCCCTGTGTGCAGTGCATAGCAGGACCTGCATCATGCAAGACCTATGCATGTAGCAGCGTATACCACAATTGCTTCGATGCCCGCTTCAGAAGCAGCAAGTACTGAGTCAGTGAAACTGTAATTGATTTTTTATCTCACTTTTTGCCTATGGAATGTGTAGATGGTGTGAGTGCATAGTGGGGAAGGTGAAAAGGTGTCATCAGTGTTTTGTGCAGTCAGTATGCTTAAACTGCTGGAATCCCTTCAGCCTCTACTAAAATGTTTCTTGCTGTG
Source organism: Dermacentor variabilis (assembly GCF_050947875.1). Taxonomy (NCBI): domain Eukaryota; kingdom Metazoa; phylum Arthropoda; class Arachnida; order Ixodida; family Ixodidae; genus Dermacentor; species Dermacentor variabilis. Next base: position 144,834,213 of record NC_134576.1, on the reverse strand, counting down.
ATACTATAAATTATAGTCAGGACAAAGATGTACTCAAAACCAAGTTACTAATGCATCTGCGCAGAATGTGTTTAACAAGTTAACGCTTCCACAACAACAATATGCCGATGCACAGCATATGTGCTTACAATAAATACATTCCGTAAAGGTGAACGACTGGGCCTACAATATCACACTTTGTGGTAGCACCGTAAAAAGTGCTGCCATGCGTATCAGCCACAACGAAACTGCTGCACGTCCAACCTTCTTCCATGGAGGCACTTCTATAAAGACTGTTCGGGCCCTTCTCATTCTGGGTGTAGCATTTAGCTGTCACCAGCACTGTGTCACCAGCGCTGTATGTAAGCACCGGCCCTTTCTTGGGTTTGTGTCCCGTGTCTCCCTTCCCTGATGACCTAAGGTTTTCCGAGCACTCTACACTTCTATCATTCTGTCACGACTTGAGTACTGCTCATCAGTATAGTTCCCGTACCAAACTCGCGACGCTAACAAGCGCCGGACAATACGCACCCTTTACTCCCGTCTTTTCGGTTGTCACAAGCTCATGCCAGCCTTCGAGGATTGCCTCAAACCCCTCAAGTAGCACACCCTGCAATACCAACGCAACATTGCACTAGTCTATACTGCAGGGTGTTTGACGCCTCTCTAAACAGCAATAATCTTTCTTCAGTTCGTCTGAACAAGTGGTCAGCACAGCCTGAGCCCTCATCACGCCTGTATGGCCCTGACACCACAACTCCATGATTATATCTGGCATGCAGAGCTTTCTCTCCACCCCCCTGGCGATTTGGATTCTCCTTCCTTGCAACCAGACTTCATTGGCACTCCTGTGTGTTGTGCACCTGTCGAGTGTGTGCGTTGTGCTGTGCTGTGTTATTGAGCAAGTGTGTGTGCACGTGGAGGGGAAGGAAGTGTCTTCTGCATCCTGCAAATTCCTGCTTTAGATGGCTGGTTATCAGATGCTCTAACATACAGGCATCAGCCTTCTTTTTAGTCTAGTGTGCCAATTACCACTAAGATTATTATTATTATTGTTATTATTATTATTATTATTATTATTATTATTATTATTAGAATCATCACTTTGACCACATTGATTGTGTTGAAGCCAGCGTGACACATAATTCAAAATATTTCTGGAGCTTTGTGGGCTCTCTCTTCTAAAAGGAGTGCCAAAGATGTACGTCTTCTTCATGAAAATAGTGGTGTTGTCTCGAACACTGCTGATGCCTTTGCAGAACATTTCTGTTTGCTATATGGTGTGAAATATGCTTCAAGTAACCTTCCTTCTCAGTCTGGCGCAGTGTATGCTAACAGTCAATGAAAACCTCGTTTCCAAGTATATGAAGTGCCTTAAACTTTCCCTTTCTTGTGGTGTTGATGGTATTTCCTCCACAGAGCTTAACCCTTTGAGACGCTGTCTACACAATTGGGCACAGCAGGAGCGTGCATCAATAGCAAAAGCACTGATGAAAGTAATGGTATTTAAAATGTGTTTCATACATCTTGAAACACTTATTATTGGAACTGTGCTGCAATTTTGAATAATGTGCAGAATGTTTTAACAAAATGAGTGGGAAGGTAGACGGCTGGGTGTTGTTACTCTGTGTCAGTATGTTGTATGTAGCGGGTTCACTTCTTTCATTGTTTTTTACAATGTCGTGCACCAGGCATAATTGTCAAGTGGCTAGATAAGTGCTTTTCAAGCTTTTCAAAACACGAAATAGTACATGTTTTCATATTTTGTGTTCCTGTAGTGAGTTTTCGCATGGAGTCGAAATTTTGTAAACTTGACAAAACTCGCTAAACAATTGAAAATTCTTAATATTTGCTGCAGCTGTACACTTTCTACGATTCTGAGGATGCAAGAGATGTGGTGAAAGCAACTTCTCAATTAATGGGATAAAGTGGTGTCTGAAAGGGTTAAGACGTATGGAAGCATATTTGTTCCTCGTTCTCACAAGCATCTTCAATAGTTCCCTAAAGTCCAGTACCTTTTCTAGCACTCGGAAGGCAGCATGAACATTTCCCCTGCACAAATCAGGTGCTAGACGTGCAGTTACTAACTGCCGACCTATATCTATCCTTTTCAGTGCGTCAGGTGTTTGAATCGATATGGGATTCCTCGCTTTCTGTTAGTGCTAAGAGCATTTTAATAAATGAACAGCATGACTTTGTGTGCCGACATTTCAGACTTTCAGACTATTTCAGACTGTCAACAGTGTTCACTACTGCATCGACTTCCAAAAAGACATTTTTTCACTCTCAAACTGGTGCAGAAGCAATAAGTACTCTTAAATGCTTCCAACACTATGGCATTAAGTTATATGCACAAAACGCACCATGTGAAATTTTGATACACCCTACGTGATGCTCCACTCCTTAGGGTCGATGAAATGAAAGATCTTGGTGTGTACTTCGACAAAATGCTAAGCTTCTCTTCACATAGATAATTACACAAGATGCCCTTCACGCTCTTGGAATTGCATGCCGTATATTGCATGATTTCCACTCACCTGTTGTGTTTCTGAAATTCTGCTGTGTTCCTCCAACTACTAGAGTATGCCTCTGTAGGAGGGGGTGCAATGAGCAAATCTAATTCTGACCTCATTGAACGCATCCAGAATAAATTGATGTCTATCTTCAAGCACCACTTTTGCCATTCTGGCGACCACAGTTGAGCCTTCTCAAATATACTTCAACTCGCACCTCTAGATTCCAAGTCTTAATTAATCGCACCTTTTGTTCCTGTATAAGGTGGTCCAAGACATTATACATTCCTTAAAACTTCTAGATCATATGCATTTGTTTGTGCCGCAACAGTATACCAGGTAGCATTCCACATTCGTTGCCTGGGCTTGTTACAAGATTGTGCTAATAAGACTCGACTCCAAAACATACTTCAGAGTTCATTTCCTGTGTTTTGTGTATCTGTAGATAATCACGTAGGATTAACTCCCTTTTACTTTTCCGCGTTTCCTTTTTTCCCTATTTGTTTCTCTATCTTCCATTTTTTTGTCTGCTGCATTCATGTTTTCTCTACATTTTGTCACACATAGTGCTCGTTAAGTGCACCAGTACAAAGGCTCTCTAGCTGTTCCTGGGCACTACAATAAAAATTTGAATGATTGACTATTATCGTAGTATAAAATTGTGCTTTTTAAGTATGTACTAGTATTTTATTTTAGTGCAGTAGCTTTCGTGCAATTAAAGAAAGGGCATGAATTAAGAGAGAGAGAAAATGATAAATGAAAGGTAGGGAGGTTAACCAGGACTGAGCCCGGTTGGCTACCCTACACTGGGGAAAGGGGGACGGAAAGATTAAAAGAAGAGAAAGTCCACTGGGGATGTCAGTCCGTCACTCAGTCTGGATCACAGATGCTGACTCAATCCGGTATCTTTCAAATATCGCAGCAGTGCTTTTGTGGCCTTTTGTAGCTGCGATATGCGAGGCCATGGTCCCAAGATCTTGTTCAAGTTGAACGGCTTTCCATCTAGCTGATTGAGAGCTCTGCAGAGGTCTTGCCTTTCATCTTCAAAAGATGGGCAGTAGCACATTAGGCGTTCTATGGTTTCCTCGACACCGCAGGCATTGCACTCTGCGCTATCAGCCATTCCAATCAAAAATGCATATGCACTGGTGAATGCGACGCCCAAACGTAAGCGGCACAGCACTGTTTCCTCATTTCGCAGAAGACCTGGTAACAGCCACAGTTGCATAGAGGGATCGAGGGAATGCAATCGATGTTGAGTGAATTCAGGTGTGTGCCACTTTTCCCATGTCAAAAGAGTGCGCTAGCTTGCCTAAGTGTTGGGCTGCGTCGGTCCGCGATAAAGGTACAGAAACAAGCGTTGCTCCTTCGTGGGCTTTCCTAGCAGCTTCGTCAGCGAGGTCGTTGCCGGAGATACCGCAGTGACCAGGCAGCCACTGAAACTCGACGTCGCGTCCTTTCATGATCATGTGATGGTGCATTTCTCGTATCTCCGACACGAGTTGTTCACATGACCCGTGACGAAGAGATGACAGACGACATTGTAAGGCCGCCTTTGAATCGCAGAATATTGCCCACCGATTAGCCGCTTGGTTATTAATATAATCAACGGCACCTCGGAGGGCAACAAGCTCCGAACCGGTCGATGTTGTCAAGTGAGAAATCTTGTATTGGATGCTTAGTGATCGTGATGGTATAACCACTGCGCTAGTGGAGCTGGTCTGAGTGGAAGAACCATCCGTATATATGTGGACTCGATCAAAGTAGAAAGTGTGCAAACAATCCAGAGCTGCTTGCTTCAAGGCCAAGGTAGGCAGGACGGTCTTTCTTATCCCTGGAACCGTAAGACGCACTTGAGGTTGTTTTAAACACCACAAACCTGAGGTTGAACGTGCTGAAAGTGTGAAGCCCGATGGTAAGGAGGCACGATGGATGCTGACCTTGTTGGAGAAGGACGCCTGTGGTCGTCGTTCTGGCATGAATTAAGAAAGTGCAATAATATGCTATGTGCCTGATCATATGCATTGTGCTATTAATTTGTTCTGAGTTTTAATAATGGCTGGCTACTGTATGCAGTGTTGTGCAATAAAATAATATGCCACAGCAATTATTGCGTGCCTCGCAGAACAAATTGAATATATCTTTCTCAGTCAAGACATCATAGCAGGCTGAAAACAATAAACTGCAATTTTTCTTTTTGTGGTGACGAAGTGTATAAATTGTGAAAATAACCTGTTTATATATTTCTGATACTATGCAAATGAGCTGCTCCCATACATTTGAATAAGTGCTTCAATAGTAAGACTTGGCAAAGGGCAACGAAAGACTCCTATTAAAACCCTCTAATTCTCAAGCTTGTATTATCTGACGGTATGTCATTTCATTAATGTAAAGAAAGGCAAACTTGATATGTGGAAACCAGTTACAATAGAACATGGCCCTTACACTGTGAAAATGTTTTGTAGCAATACACTCAATGTGAAGGCCTCCGGATGCGGTGTTGATGCATCAAAACAACCTAGAATAATAGAGGTGCTCCATGGGCTAGATTTGGCAGAATCATGAATTGGGGGGAGACAAGATACGAATTACATACATTTTAGCTATTCTTGTTTTTTTTTTTTTTTTTTTTTTGTGAGTGCTACAGGTGTTTAAATTCTGTTTTGCTGATTTTCTCAGAACCCATTTGTTCACGTTTCTCTCATGCACCAACAAGCATAATTATATTGACACGGATGCTTTATCTGTATCCGGTTACCGTATTTTACCGGCTAAAAAATGTTAAACGTTATCGCTCGGTGCAGGATGCGCCTGAACGTATCGGAAGTTTCGCGAATGTTATCGATGGTTCTGTCTGTTGTCGACGAACCTTGCTAATCTGATTGCATACGCGACATGAATTGTGTTGTAGTTTCTGGAAGGCGCGCGGGCACCAGCGAATAGGCTGTAACTTTCGACGACTGCCGTATGCAAACCGACGCGCTTGACCCGCAGATGAGATTTTCTACGATTGCCGACATTGCTCGCCGCTATCGTTGCGATTGAGCCGGCACTATTCATTTACCGTCACTACTACGTGGCAATATTTCCAACACAGATTTTTTTCAGTTACACATTGCACGCCTAATTCTTACATAGTTGGCTGTGCAATAAGCTACCAAAAAATGAAATGGTGCAACAGTTTTTGATATATGGCATCGTCGTGCAGGTGTTTGCAAAGCGATCTTGCAGACAGACGACGCGCGAGCGCTGATGTCGATATTTTGTACACTATTGTTACTTCAAAAATAAAAAAACTGTTGCGGCAGGTGTATATTCATTATTCAAACGTGTTTTTTATATCTAAAAGCACATACAGATCACTAACTTATTGTTTCAAGCTTAGTTTACAGCAGGCTGTTTTAGGGCGGACTTTGACGGATGAAGACGGAATAGTCCAGCAACAATGCGCCGCAGCCGAGGAGCGAGCTTCGGCGCGCGTCGGATCTTGTCTCCAGTGGTTGCGCGCCCTTTCGCTCCAGCCGAAGCGAAGCGACGCGTTCGCTTGCCAGCGCGCACCGAAGCTTTCGGCGCGTGCCAGTGGTTGGTGCATTAGACGACGCAAAACTATGTAGGGTCCAAAGTATCGGCACAACAATTTTTCTGACCGGCCTCGTTGACGTATAGGGGTCTAAACCCATACAAGATCTCCCGGGTTGTATGTGACGTCTCGATGGCATATGTTGTATCCACGAGCATCTTGACTTTGTCGGGATAGAATTCGTTACCGCGCAAGGTGCCGCGCTGCTTCGGCACGCTGAACAAAGGCGTCTGTATCTGGTGTGGTAGGTTGAGACCAAGTTGGTAGGAGCATCACGTCGAGCATAGTGGTGACGTCGCATCCGTAGACCAGACGAAAAGGAGGAAACCCGGTGGTTTCTTGTAGGGCAGTGTTGTACGCGAATGTCACATACGGAAGCAGTTCGTCCCAATTTTTATGATCCGTGGCAACATACATGGAAAGCATATCCGCAATCGTTTTGTTGAGACGCTCAGTTAAACCGTTAGTCTGCAGGTGATACGCAGTTGCCGTACGGTGCGTTGTTCCGCTCAGCTGCAGAATATCTTGGACCAACTGGGCAGTGAAGGCCGTACCACGGTCTGTGATGACGACAGCGGGAGCACCATGTCAAAGGACAATATTTTTGATAAAGAAGTTAGCAACATCTGAAGCAGTAGCTCGCTGAACGGCTTGTGTTTCGCAGTATTGAGTGAGGTAATTGGTGGCGACAACGATCCAGCGGTTATCAGCTGAAGACTTGGGAAATGGGCCGAGTAAATCCATCCGGACTTGTTCAATATATATATATGTTGTTATTGGTCATTCCTCGACGTGTTCCACAACCTTTGCTTTCGCACCTTATTGAATAAATAAAGCTATAAATGTTACCTCATTAAACTTAAGTGTTTGTTGCTTGTTCAAAATGGAAAAAAAATAATGATAAAACCCACTCAACTAGCATTAATAAAAGCATGTCGACACAGAGAGTAGGCATTTGCAGAAGGCTTTCGGTTATTTTTTTTCTTTGGCACATTTATTCATGGCACATATTAACACATCCAGTATGTCACTTAATGGTGGTTTCTGAGAGACCCCTATGGATTTCCTTTGTAGTTTCATGCTACAGTCGGGTGTATGATTACCTTCCCCTTTCATGAATTTTGATCGTCTCTTGGGCGTCCGAAGAACATATTTACCATGACCTTATAGTGTTCTGCAAAGTTAAATAACACATTTTATTGATCTGCGAGTATTCCACTCATGTTGACCTTTACCAAGCGATGCCAAGACGCGTATTTATGCCCCAAACGGGCAATTTATGCTCTGAACCTGTTCCAAAGTGCCAAATTTGCTGCTTCCAGAGCTGCTCCAAAGCTACCTTGGCTGCTTCCATCCCTGGGAGTGCACGTATGCTTCATAAAAACGAGGAACTGCTTCACCGTATGGCACGAGCGATGAAGCAGTTCCTGGTCTTGGTTTATTTTTTTCTATTCGAAGAACGGTGGTGTACTGAGCATTTATGTTTTCAGACACTATTCCTGGGCTGGATATCTGAAATATTCTGAATTTTGTTTGATATAAATGGTTTTGTAGATATCAGGACTTTTTACTGTTTATATCAACTGGCCACGAAAGTGGCGCTTTTTATGATTTTCATTTGCTACCTAATAATTTTATTTGCTTGGCAATATGTTTTTGGGAAGAGCATTTCATTATGTACAATTTGCTATGCCGGAATATTATTTGTAGTTCCAAAAAATCTGTTTTCGAGGCGTACTGCAAAATTCCGAGCAAGCCCCCCCCCCCCCCCCCCCCCCCCCCGAGCAAGTCGAAATTACAGTATCCCGGAGAGGCATCAAATTTAATATGGTGATGACAAAATTTTCCCACAAGAAAAAAAATGCAGTGGTCATGGATCTAACATTTTATTTAACATGAACTTTATTAAGCCAAAAATTTGTTAGTGCTGTTCATCATTCTCAAAACAAGTCGACCTCAGCTGCAGTGCATCGCTACCGATGGTGGACAGCCAACCGTGGCTTGACCATGCTCGCATCGCAGCTTGTGGTGCCGCAAATATCAGCATGTTTTCTTTTTTGTGTGAAATTATTTCAAGGAGAGGGTAAAGCGGCAACAACGGTAACAAAACATTGCTGCTTGGGAGCGTCGGCGGCTTGTCCTGAAGCGCCATTTGCACAGATTTAAAGTGAGCCGGAAAAGGCCGATAGTAAGATACAACTTCAGCAGTTGGCCACCAAGGCATATGGACCACATGGGATTGTTAATCCGCCATCCAATCACAGAAGCAGACAAAATAGTCGTCGCGCTGCCTTTTCGAAAGGGTGTCATGCTCGATACCTCCGGAGCGTCTGCTCTTAATTGTTTTCATCGGCGGAAGCAATGAGGTGTGCAACAGACATGCACAAAGTTTGTGGAGTCTGAGAATTTCACTCTTGAAAATTCCACGGTACAGTTCATTTCACTACTGAGCTCATTTTACTTGTGAAACTTCACTGCCAGCTGAAGTGAAACTTGACAATAAGTTGCAGCAAAGCAAGTGTTTTATTTCAGTTCAATAAAGAATTCGGCTTTCACTGTGTCACTATGACAAACAAGTGAGAAGGTATAAAATTACGCATTTAAAATTTTATTTTTGTGGTTACAGCATTTTTTATGTAGCAGGGAAAGTTTGAAGTATGAACTATTTGCAGCCTCACGGAGGAACAGTGGCTGGTGGTTATGAGGGCATGGGCGGTGCTTTAATGCAGACTTAACCTGCATCCGACTATAGCTAGGATATCGGTGGCGAGCACTCAGCTGTGTGGAGCGTAGCCGTGGCCACTCCTCTGTTGCTGAGTGCCCGCGTCGCTATGCCGCAGGGAGATCCTCTGTGCTGTGTGACAGGCAGATCTCGCCTTTTCCCAGCTGAACTGCTGTCGGCCGGCGGTCTGCGAACTCCAAATGGCATGCGGCGAGTTGCCTTGTTGCTAAAAAGAGAAAGAAAGCCACGAAAACTTCTTTTCGTGAACTGGATGTAGTAGGCCAGTGTTGCTGTGGTGGGGTGCGTGGTAAGGGCGCCAAGGGGGGGGGGGGGGGGGGGGGGGGGGGGGGGGGCTTTTTCAGAACTGCGTGGAAACTTGAAATTAGCAGTGAAATTGGGTGGGGGCGCCTGCTCGGAATTTTATGGTATCAAGAAAACCATTTTCTCGTGGTAACGAAAGAGTTAAGAAAATCCAAATCTATACTCCAATACATACATAGCAGGCAAAGCTATGAAGGCTGAAGAGACCTTTCTCAACACTCTCATTCGCAACCAAAAAATTCTGCTTCATATATGAATGAAAGATGGAAGTATGCGAGCACGCTAGTTGCCTGCTCTGAAGTTCGCACTATGTGTTGCCAGTGGTTGAAAGGGTGTTTCACATTTGTCGTCTTTGTTATGAGCGGCACTGGCTAACACTGGAGGAGGAGGAGGAAAGACATTTATTGAAAAAAGGAAAAGACAAGCAGGTGTCTTTCTGCTTGTGCGGAGAGGCACCTTCACTCCAAGGCTCCTGTGGCTCTTTCTGCCTCCCGGGCCTGTAGCACCAGTTGCTGCTGGTCACGAGGGTCCGAGCTAGTCAGCACGGCTTTCCACTGCTCGGGCGTGAGGGGTTGGGTATTCACAGAATTGCCTTTTTGTTGGGGCATGCCCATGTGGTGTGATATAGGGAGGCGTAGTCGTTACAAAGGGGACGTTGTATGTGTATAGTGTAGGGTGTATTGCATGTAATCATCCTAAATGGGGGTATGTGTTGGTTTGTAATTGTCGCCATGCTATGGTGTCTTTCGCATCAGAGGGTCTTGTGGTATGGCATTGTGTTGTAAAGGTACGGGCTCCATAGATGGGGCCGTTTCCCTCTCTTTTGGTTACACGAGAGTCATGAGCTCAGGCTACAGCATGCGCACGCTGATTTCCACAGAGGGACTCGTGTCCTGGAGTTCACACTATTTCAAGGTCTGGGAATTGGGCTGCTTGTTTGAGGAATAGGTGGGCGATTGAAGATATTCTGCCTCTTGCATAGCTACGGCAAGCTGCCTGGGAGTCAGTAATAATTGTGACATACTCGTTGGTCAGACTGGAGGTGATGGCCAAGGTGATGGCTGTCTTCACTTCGAGGGCGTTATTGTAATAGTATTGTGCATGGCTGGCAGCAGTGTTTGGGCTATTACTCTCATACACTTGTACAAGCACAATTCCCTACTGTAAGCTCTCACAGTAGTGCTGGCACTCTTGCACATTGCACTTCCTGTGAGTTTGTGAAGTTGCATTGCTTCATTAATAGGGACATTAAGTTCTAAGAAATTTGTTACAATGCCAGCAAGTGAGACATTAAATGTGCATAAAGGAATATAAGTGAATGAATGCTCCAGTGTGGTAAGGTGTGTAATGGATTAAAAGCCTTGTTCATTTATTTCTTGTGCTCATCTGCAATCTCTTGTTGAGTGTGGGGCAGTGTTTGTGTGCCATTTGCTCTGGCCAGCTGGACACTTTTTAAGGTGCTTTGTGCATTCGACAGCTACTTCATATTGTTGTCAATGTTGCTTGTAGGCCAGCTTCTGATCGTGCACCAGGAGGAGGCAAGATGGTTCGCGTCATTCACACAGCCCATCCAGCACCAGTGAAGGTGAGGTTTAGATAGTGCCAACTTGTCCTCATTTGCCAACTAATTCTGACGCCCTGTTTTGTCTTGCTGTGACAAAGTGCACTATAGGGAAACTGAATCAATTTAGGTTCATAAAGTGTTCCGTAAAATAAACTACTATTGTTGTGATTAGTAGGTTGATCATCAGAATAGAAGGTGTAGGTCCAAGTTGTACTTTTTGAATTTTTTGTTGAAGCCCCAGTGCTGGTCAGCGTCATGGAAGTAGCTTTTTCTTGTATATTTGGGCCATTGTCATGCAGTAAACATTTTTAAACTCACCAATTTCAGAGTTTGGCTTCTTAAGTATATGATGTGCAGTTAAACCTTGATATAATGAAATCTGTAAAACTGGCAATTTTCTTCGTTATTTTGAAATTTGGTTCTATTGAAATTTGTCCTTTTATGCAATAAGTACAGTCATCGATGAATTTTTCTTACGTGGAAAGAGTTCCCAACTTTATTGAACTATCGAGCCACTGGAAGAAGCAAATTGGAATGAAAAAAAGGAATCATTTGTTTAGTTTGAGAGTCGTTGATAAAAGATACATTTGCATGCAGTGTTAACAATATTTTCACATTCCCAGTACGAAGGGAACCTAGCCACGCTTTGGCGTCTACTTCGCTGCCATGGCTGATAGTGTCGTCCACAGTAGGACAGCGCTATCGTGAAAACGCCAGCAAGGGATGCTTCGTCTGCCTCAGCTCCGAAACTTGAGATTATGCAACCTCCAGTACTAAACGCACGGGAAGACAGCTAACGTGATGCCACGCCATCTCGACTTGCCCACTGTATGCACATGCAGAAGATTCCCTCTAAAGCAGGGCGCGCAGGCCACGCATGGAGTAAGCCATGTTAACAGCCATGCATGGCCACGCTAGAAATGGAGATACGTGCCAACCTGCCCCCCACTCCCTCTTTCCACTTCTTACATGTGCTTTATCATGTCATCGTGAGCTTGCTCCCCGCCCTCCTCTTTCTCCTTGCCTGTGCGTGTAAATGCAAGACGGCACTTGTCAAGCCACCATGCTTCTTGGCTCATCCTCACACTCTTTCACTCACACCCAAAGCATGCAACAATGCAGTGTACGGGGTGCGATAGAATCCTTTTTTTATATTTTTATTTTTTTATTTTTTTTTTGCACTTGGGGTTTATTCAAACGATAATGCAGCTCCGATTTGGCAGTTGCTCTCTTGGTCATGCAGCACACGATTTGAGAGGTGCGCTCAAAAGCAGCGGCTTGTAATTCAGCCATTTGACCATCTCCGTCCTGCCAAATTTTCCATTTATTGTCTGTATTCCTTCGTGGTGGCAGTGAAATTTCGTTATATTGAAATCATGTATAAACACACTTCGTTATATTGAGGCTCTAAATACGCCTGGTTGTTCAATGGACAAAAAGTTTAAAAATACTTTTTTTCCATCTACAATTTCGTAATGTTTAAGTTTGTTATATTGGGGTTTACCTGTGGTCAATTGTCAATAATCTAAAAAATTAACTGGGCCCAAGCAGTTATCAAAATCCATGGCGTCGTGGCGAGCTGGCACGGGAACATCAATGCGGTGTTTTTTTGTTTTGTTTTTTCAGATTGTGTAAGGATGGCTGTTTATTAATGTAGAAGGGTAATCGTAATTTACTAATACAGCTCAATTTGTTTTTCTCTTTAGTAGCACATTAAGGATTCCAGGTCTTGTGTGGGGATCTAAAAGCTGATTGTCATAGTGCTGATAGAAATAATTTGGCAACTAGTCAATTAAGGGACACTTAGGGGAAACAGTAACTCGCCTTGGACCAATAGATTTTCTGTTGAGGATTCTATTTAAATTTCAGTCCTTGAAATAAGCGTGGTTGACATTTGTATAGGAACAAATGAAGGCCTGGCTGCCCAATTTTCGTACCTAAACTGTATCACTGGTAATTCTAGCCTAATGTCATGGATATCACGCTATTCTTGTGTGTCTTGGTGCTTTCTGTACAGGAGAAGTGCAACAAAAGTGGTTATGGTTTAGTTTACCTAGTTTAATCTGTATGCTCTTTCCAGTTTTGAAAGACAGTGAACTAGTGCATAGCAGGACTATCAAAATCTAATGATGTCACAAAGAGATGGTGAGGAAACTTCATGGTGTTGTTACTATTTGTCTCGTTCATTACACAAGCTACCACTTCTGGTAAGGTTGGCTCATCCAGAAGTGTAGTCTTACTTTAGAGTTTAACTGTATCCCTTTAAATTGCTTTAACCATGATATCTGTGTTTCAGATGAGCGGCCCACCACTTCAGTCAGAGGAAGAGCTTCCACCCGCAGTGGCTCTTCCACCCATTTCGACTCTTCCTAAGTTCTCTTTCAAGCTCGAACCACCACCACCACAAGTGCCACTAGCTCCCCCCCCTCAAGCTGCTCTCGCCAGCAACAGCAGTGGCAAGGCGAGCACTGGTAACACTGGCAGTACCACCAGCTCTGGCCATGTTGGCACAGTCACTGAATTCACCTTCAGCAAGCCAGAGGCATTGGCCAGCTCCAGTGCTGGATTGCTGGCACGACCTCAAAGAGACCAGGTGCGCACTGTTGCATTATAAGTTGTACATGTGGCTGCTTGGTATTCATGCTTCACATGAGTTTTTCATGCTTGGAAAATTATTGTTTTGCTTATGGTGTGATACTGCTTTAGTGTGCATATTTCAACTCCGGCAACCTATAAGTGGTCTGCACTGTAATTGGTCTGGCGTGGCTTGGAAATTGAGTTGCTACGAGGACGAAGTCAGTCTGTTGTTGGAATGTGCATCTGCTTCTAGCATTGTGGTGCTACTGAGTTTTTCAGTATTTCTGTATTGCTCTTGAGTGATGCCCTCGGTTATGAAAGGCTTTGTCCTGTGCATTGGGGGCACGTTAAAGATCACCTGGTGGTCAAAATTAATCTTGAGTCCCCCACTACGGTGTGCCTCATAATCAAATCGTGGTTTTGGCATGTAAAACCCCATAATTCAATTCTGTTAAGAGCTATTTGTGTGTGCGCATGCATGCAAACATGTTTCCTTTAGATGGTGTAGTCCAGCCCTGATATAATGAACTTGGGTATCATGAATTGTCATGTATAATGAAAGTGACAATGAAATTTTGTTGGTCGTGCTTTCTTTCAATTGAGTATTTTCCTGCTGCTATAAGGAAGACAATAATGCAGTATCCAACACGGTATTAGTTTATAGACCATTCACGGCACTGCTGCATGGGCACTGCCATAATTGAATGCGTGATTGCATGTGGCCCCCCCCCCTCCCCGCTAACCCCTTAACTGTCATGAGAAATTTCAAAAATTTTGTTGACGTACAGAATTTTTTTGAGATCTCCATATTTTGCACCAATATTTACTAAAAAGATATGATACTAGGAATGCCTATTGCATTTTTCCTGGTCTTGTTTAAAAAGATAATGTCATTGTGTATTATTTATTCATCAAAATTGCAAGAAACTGCACATACAGTGAAACCTCATTAATTTGGATTTGACGGGACCGAAAAAAATGTCCGAATTAACCTAATATTGATTATCGAGGGTATCAAGAAAACAATAGGCAAATGCATACTATGTCAACATGCTTCTATTTATTAAATGAATCGGCAAATCCTGTTTCTATTTTGCGCAAGAGCAGTGTGGAAGCTACAGTTCTCATCTTGTGAGCGGCCGCGGTGCATTTCTTCATCTGAGATGCTTTTCACTACCGTGCGCACATCCCGATTATATTTTCACCAGTGTCGCCAGGTCACTGTCCATCGTGATGTAGACGTTGCTCTTCATCTTGACAGCTTTGCACTGAGTTAAAAAAAAAAAAAAAAAACTACTGTTTGTCGCAACCGCCACAGACGAAACTGCGGCCGCTGTTAATGCAATCATGTATGGCAACTAAGTAGGTATGGGCGAATAGTGAATTTGAGGTTTGAATCGAATAGTGATTTGGTCATATAATTTTGAATTGAATAGTTCGAATAATATATATTGCATATTATAGCAAAACCTCGTTAATTCAGATTGCACAGGGCCGAAAGAAAATGTCCCAAGTTCAAATTAACCGAATGTCACATTTTCGAGCATATCCAGAAAGAAATAATCAAGTGCTTTCTATGTCAACAGGATTTTGTTAGTAAATAAATGAGCAAATCCTTTTCCTATTTTTCACAAAAGCAGTGCGGAAGCTGAAATTCTTGTCATCTCGTGACTGATTGTCTCTAGCAGCTGTGATCAAGGCCTCGCGACTTCCTTCGCAGCACGGCCATGGCGCATGCCTTCATTTGCGACACGCTTTGCACTACCACGCATTCATCCCGATTATTTTTTCGCCAGTGAGTTGATTGCCAACAGGTCACACGTCCATCGCGATGTAGCCGGTGCTTTTCATCCTCGACAGCTTTGCACCGAGTCAAAGCAAAACAACTGTTTGCCGCAATCACTACAGAGGAAACTGAGGCCAACGCACGCACAGAGTCAGAACGAAACTACTGTTCGCTGCAACAGCTGCAGATGAAACCGCAGTTGCTGCAAAAACATATGCAAAAACATATACCTTTCGAAATTTATGGTTGTTGTATGGCAGCCATAATGTATAAGCATAGCCTCCTAAATGTGTATTTGTACCCTCCATCCGTGACTTCCGGCTGCCTATTCGGGAGTACTGAATAATTCGAAAATATTGAATACCTGAATTCAAATCGAAGTAAATAACGAATAGAGAATAATTACATTGAATATTCAACAACACCGAATATTTGCTCATCCCTACAAAGCAGTCGTGAAGGCATGCAGCCAGTGCACTCCAGAAGTACACGTTGCTAGGCTAGTCGGTTCATATTGCTGAGTAGACCATAAATATGGTCGCCTTGGTGTAAACAAGGAAGGACGGAAGGGCACTCCCCTTGTTCCCTTCCCTCCTTCCTTGTTCGCACCAAAGCGATCATATTTATGGTCTACTCGGCCAGTGCACTGCTAAGTGCAGCGAACGCAAGAAGAAATGCTTCAAAGAGCCGCTCACCAGGCCCCATAGCAACTTTTGGTTATAGGTTAAAAGGTGCGAAGATTGGGACAGTTAGCCGCCTATCGGCTGCTAACTTTTGTGGAAGTGCTCACAGTGACAAAGTACACTATGGCATCAGCCAGGGCTGCCTGTCCGTGGTGCCCACGGCGCTCATACACTGCCAAAAACAAAATGAAACACTTGCTTGAAAAAAGAAGTGAATGAAGCTTGCTTGAAGAAGAAGTAAAAAATCTAAGGTGTATGTGTCAAACACGATTATAAAGCATGCCAGTAGAGGGGGACTCCAGATTAATTTTGACCATCTGGGTTTCTATAATGGGCACCCAAATCTAAGTACACGTGTGATGCAGCAGGTTTCTTTGGGCAAATCATGCTGTGACTTGCTTCATTCTCTTATTGGGATTGTGAAATGCCTAGAAAAAGGCAAGTATCGACACCAGCAGGTAACTCTCCAAAGCTTCGAAACCAGCTCACAAAATGATAAGCATATATATAACCTGTGAAATTTGAAGTATAGTGCTTTTTCCCCACATGACAAAGCTTTTTTTTTTTTCCTGCCACAGGAAATGATTCATGTTGAAGAGTATGGTATCAAATTGTAGAAGAATAAATTATCTTTCCAACGGTATTAATTTCAAACAACATACCTATTAATAATATTATGAAAAAAGTTATCAAAACAAATAATCGCAACAAGAACGAGAAAGATCGATAAAAACATCAATGCTGCTTTGCATAAAAAAAAAACATTTCAAAAAATCGAAATATAAATTTTCAATAAAAGGGAAATCAGTCTGCAGATATTAGCTCTGTATCTACAAAAGCTCTTCAGGTACACATGAAAACATTAGACCTAGAGTCTATCGTGCCACCGTGCGAAGCAGTTTCTCAATGAAGTGAAACAGAGGTTAGCTGCACATGTTTCACAGAAAACATTTGTTTTCTCCTCAACTTTTCTTCATAGCACAGTTTACAGTTTCTATATCTTTCCATTTTTTGTGGTTGATGCTGTTGAACTTGAGGGGCACTCCGAGAGGGAACAACAGGCGTGACTGGGGGGTCCGCAAGATGTGGCTCATCATATCCCAGCAGCTGATCAATTAGTTCTAGCCTGAAGGCAAACTGGTCGAAGTGCAAACTTCTCGATAGTTGTGGGACTTCTGGATGCTCCTGATGATGCTCATCAAACATTATAAAACTGTTTACTACAGCTATATCGATACAGTGGAAAAACAGTGTCTTCCACCAACGCAAGGACTTATAAGAATGTTGTAGGATCCGATGAGCTGGTTGGATTTATCCACTCCAAGCATGCCCACATTGTATTTCTTGATCAGCACCGGCTTCTTCATGGACACTTCTGTCCATGTGTTCCCGACTTTCTTCTTTCTTTGCGTTGCACGGACGAATTTGTTCGCTGTGTGCGCAGTAGACATCATATTCACAACCCGCCTGTTTTTCCATCGCAGGTACAAAACATCCTGCTCCTGCAGCTATCGAATGTCCCCTCTTTTTGCCTTTTTTCCCCACTGTTTGTCTTTGAGTTCACTTGGAAAGCCACGCCGATCTTCACGCGTTGTCCCACACGCAAGTGTCTTGCGCTCCAGTAAATGAATAAACAAAGATGTGGAAGTGTAGAAATTATCCAAAAAAATTAGGTAAGCCCGATCAAGATAATTTTCTCACAGCCACGTCACAACATCCAATGACAAACCTCGCACGCTAGGTTCTTCACGCTTTCCCGTATAGACGCTAAACTGAACAGTGTACCCCCTTTCCGAATCTGCCAAATCCTATAATTTGTAACTCCATTTGATCACTTTATCCCTCATGTACTGGCGAATTCCGAACTGACCTTTTGATTTGACCATTCTCTCTTTGAAAATAGCGCGAAGGAATTGTTGACGTGCTGAAGCAGAGAGGATATGCGGTGAAGCTTGCCATGGGATGTGACGGTCGTTTTCTCTGGATCAGACACACCCAGGAAGGCAAGCAATGCCTTGAACCGTTTCCTCGGCATCACTGTAGGCGGAAGAAGCCCTGAGAATAATCTGCGTGTGCTCCAATAACAATGCAAGCGTGGGGCTTGCACGATTCCCATGTATACGAGAAGTCCAATGGACTTGAGCATCTCCTCTTGAGTGAATTCCTTCCACGATCAATCTCTCTCCCTATTTAGTGGGCTTCTCGAAAATATGCATCTACGCATACTTATTTGTGTTGTTGTAAATCTCCCTGATGATATCTGCAGTAAAAAACAGGAAGAAATCGACAGCTCTTACGAACCACTGCGCAGCACTCCGGAGCGTGACTCCAAGGTACACTCCCGGCGGTCTTCGTGGACAAAACTCCACTCTCTGCGCGGCTGCTGGCAAATGGTCCTGTCCGAACAATGTTGACACCCTGCAGATAAGAACTGTGACCTTTAGAACATGCTGGAAGTCCTTACGACGTGATAACACGGTCCGAGAAGAAAGCGAAACCCACCGGTGGATACCTGTTGATGTTCCGGGGCGGTTAGCCGCACTTTCATCATCCGTACTGAAGTCCAAGGAATTGCAGTCATCTTCCGCGCCTGTGCTGCTTTTCGAGCCCAAATGCCTCGAAATCCATCGAAACTCGCCGTTTCCGTGGGGTGGACACGCGCGATGTAGATGCCATCTCGGAAATAACGAGCGGTCATCACCCCGACTCTGCAGGTGCTTCAAAAATCCCCGCGCGGTGGAAAAGAGAAACACAAATCCGAAACTGATAAAATAGTCTCTATTTAATTAACCCACTCAATG
Organism: Dermacentor variabilis; assembly: GCF_050947875.1. Classification (NCBI taxonomy): domain Eukaryota; kingdom Metazoa; phylum Arthropoda; class Arachnida; order Ixodida; family Ixodidae; genus Dermacentor; species Dermacentor variabilis. Next base: position 144,815,687 of record NC_134576.1, on the reverse strand, counting down.
GCGCTAGCTGAAGCGCTCGGAGAGGCTCCGAAATTCAAACTTGTACCACCGAGAACATACTGTCGATGGGAATAGGCGCAGTCATGAAAGTGTTAAGACATAAAAAGCCCTGGGTTGCAAGTGCCGCGGTGTGGAGAAGCAGCCGGCCACGACTACCGCAGAATTTATGCTCTCTGTGCGAATGGATGGCCTAAACAATATCTAATTGTGTTCATGTCGCTCTTGCTTATTCTTTAGCTACAAACGTTTGTTGTACGTCTTTCATAGTATATATCAAACAGTTCAATCTAATGTTTATATATTGAAAGTTATTCGAAACTTAGGAAATTGTGTTGTGCGTTGTGTTCAGAATTTTACGTAGTGTAAGCACTATTAACATGCTTTGTCGTTTTCATTTGTGCATAGCCATCATCATCTTCCCTGTGGTTCTTCTACTTCTTGCATGAGCTGGGGTGTTGCCTTCTTTTGGGGAATAAACAGCGCTGGACAACTTGGTTGGTCTTGGTATTATAAAGGGGTGAAGGTACGTCAAGACCCCGACGTCCTCTCACGTCCCCGTCCTCCCTGGAGCTACGTTCCGGTCGCCGCCTGCGCCCGGCTACTCGCACAACGATGGACACTTCCAACCCCGGCTCTTCTGGCGCCTCTAACCCTACCACACAGACTACTTTGCCTGTGGTGCCCTCTTGGACTGTGACGAGCCCTCAGCGCGATCCCCCTGTCTTAGCGCGACTCCGCGGTGATGGCGTCGACGATTGGGTCGACCACTACGACCACGTGAGTTCTTGAAATAAGTAGATTGACACCCACAAATTGAGGCACGTCGCATTCTACTTGACCGATGTTGCAAAGACGTGGTATTTCATCCATGAATCCGACATCGCAGATTGGTCCAAGTTTACCTCCAAGCTGCGGCAAATCTTCGCTTCTTCGTCTGGCCATGCAGAAGTCGCCAAACAGAAGCTGGGCACGTGCCTCCAACTTCCACAAGAGTCTTACACCTCATACATAGACGATGTCTTGGCTCTGTGCTGCCATGCAAGCCCTAGCATGACGGAAGCCGAATGCATTCACCACATATTAAAAGGCATTGGGTCTGCTGCGTTCAATGCCTTAATCGTGCAAAATCCGGCTTCTGCCCAAGACATCACTTCCACATGTCAACTCCTAGACGAGCTGCAGTCTATTCGTCTTCAACATGACAGCAGCGATCCTCAGGTTCCCCATTCTCGAGATCTACGTGCTCTTATCTGCACCATTATCCGCGAAGAGGTTCAAATACAATACCTAAGGCGTCCACCTGCTGCGTACGCCCCAACCCCCACCTTCGACTTGCGCGAGGTTGTAAAGCAAGAGTTGACAGCGATGACTACACCCACGACGCATCTTGCTCCGGTAGCGTGCCCCACACCTACCTATGCAGATGTTGCTTCGCTACCCACCCCTACCGTCACCTCCGTGCCTACTGACGTTTTCTATGACCATTTGGCTTCGATGGGAACCAGAGCACTTGCTGCGCCATCCTACCCTTAGTGGCGTCCACCTCGTCTGGTTCGTTTTTACGGTGGGATACGCGGCCATACACCTCGCTTCTGCCGCTGTCGCCTGCAGAATGAAAGACGAGGCAATGCTGAGCACGAGAGAGACTGCACTCGCTGACCAGACGCCTATTATCCCGGATTGTACTCGTTCCCTCAACAGCGTTCTCTGTCTCCTACAGCTGCTCCCAATCTTCCTCATAGTTCCCGTTCAGCCAGACATCGTTCTCCATTGCCTTACCGGCGCTCTACATCACCGCCTCGCCCCACTTCCCATCTTGTCGACCAGCACTCGAAAAACTAACGTTGCAGTTTTTGGAGGGGAAACTGCTTCCTATCGGTCTTGAAAAATTCCTCCTATTCACTCGGCCAACATGCTTTCTGTAACTGTCGAAGGTGTTCCTGCGTCAGCTCTCATCGATACCGGTGCCGCCGTTTCTGTTCTTCGTGGTGATCTGTGTTCCCGGCTCCGGAAAGTAAAAACGCCTTATCTTGGACCTATTTTGCGTGGTGCTAATAATGCATTCATTCACCCCGACAGACAGTGTACTGCTCGTGTTCTCAGCGACGGCATACGCCACCACATTGGGCTTATCATCCTTCCAACGTGTATTCATGAACTTATACTAGTGTGCTGTCACGTGGTATTTTTAAAACTCCGCGGGCTTTCGTTTTTCCCGAACCAAAACGCCCATGCGAAGTCTATCTTGTTGGAAGTACCTGGATTGGGCAATATTTGTGAAGCTCTACAACTTTCCTATTGACGCCTGAATGTTTCAAACTATATTTAAAAAGTTAAATAATTTATCTCTGCTAATTACTGAAAAAAAGACGAGCAAGAAAATGGTACTGGAAGTACCATTTTACATAATGCTAACATAATGCTGACAACATCCAGGCGATTTCTGTTCTCAAGGACGCATAGGTTTTTTCAACATATTGGTGCAAGTTAGCTGGGACACCCTGTATATATGCGCTAAAGTGTATATAAGTGTATAGGTGTACATGCTATGTATAATATGTAAATATTTATTTAGGTAGTATAGCCGCGTGCTGTTGGCTGCTGTATGCAGCGTGGAGGGTTGAAGTCCAGTCAGGCGATATTGTCACCTTTAACTTCATTCCATGGCAGAAGGGTTTTAGCTGATTATAGTGACCATGCATTGTGCCTTTTTAACTTTCTGTCAAAATAAACTATCGTATCCTAAAGCTGGCCAGCACATGCATTTGCAGAGGCCAAGTGTAAATGGTCTCTAGCACAGCAACTTTCCGTGTGTGTGTGTGTGGCTTGGAATATGTATTCTGGTAGTAGAAATGTCAAACAAACTTCCTAATCAACTTTTTAACGCATCTGTGCAATTATTCTAGCTTCCCCATGGCACTGTCACTGCCAATAATCACAACTGAAATTTTGAATGCCACAGATAACGCTGCAAACATTGCAGCTTTGAAGGAAGTTGCTGCACGCTAACTTGGCACCAAACCACAACTTTAGTTGCTTAATCCTGACGAAGCAGCAGTTCTTAGGCCTCACAGTCTAGGCAGTATCTAGACAAAATCTTCGTTGTATCGCAGCGGTGTAGCTAATGTGCTGGTCCCACATGGTCATACCCATTGCATGGGATGTGTATCAGTCATGGTACAGGCAAGTAAATTATTATTCCATGCCATATGGCATGGCCGCCTACGGGCACTCAAAAGCCATGGAGACCCATTGCTGGTTTTTCATAGCCATCATGCTTGTATTTATTTTGCATGGACCTGATAGCAATCTTTCTTTTCTGTTGATATTAACATGTACTCATATAACGAAGATATTTGAGTGCCGGGTGCTACTTCGTCACGAGGCTTTACTGTAGACAAGTCTAGCCACCCTATTTGTTCTTTTTGAGCAGAAGTTACTCAAGTTCTGTGTGGTTCTTGTTTTTCGCCTTCTCCTGTCCAGGTGTATCAGTTCTCTGAGCCTTGGGGGCCAAGTGGCAATGAGAAACAGCAGGAAGATAAACTGTCTAATGACACAGGTGAGCTTGGGCTCAGTTTCTTTGTGGTAATCCTATGCAACAGTTCCAGTCGTGCGAGTAGCTAGGCTGTGGAAGTTTGCTTCATTGCAACAGAGTCTGTAACCGGGTTGTTGCATTCAACAGATCTATCAGAACAAAGCCTACATGTGTGTCTCAAGTATGGGGTTCCTTACTTGGGAAACTGCCCTTTGTGTTCTGGCAGTTGCTTACATGCACCATTTTATTCAGGTCATGGGCTGGAGAAGCCTAGAGAGGCCATCAGGGTGGATTCTCCAGCAAAGTCTGTGCAGGATGACGTCAGACCAGAGACCAAAAGATATGAGGGCACTAAAGAGCCGGAGAATTCCAAGGCAGAAGTCGACAAGGACAGCAGCAGTTCTACCAAAGGTGCAGGCAACTGTTCTTTTTCTGCAAGTTTAAATGGGCATGGGGAGAAAGCACAGAGTTCCTGCACCCACTGCAATATTTAATGGCTATGGCAATGCGCTACTGAGCTCGAGGTCGCGGGTTCAATCCTGTCTGCGATGGTGAAATGTAACAATGCTTGTGCATTTAGACTTAAGTGCCCCGGATGGTCAGAATTATGGCATTCCTTACAATCAGATCATGGTTTTGGCACATAATACCGTACTTACTCGAATCTAGGCCGGCCCCCATTCTAAGCCGACCCCTGAATGTCCGAAGCCAGAAAAAAATGTTTAAATACTTATCTCGAATGTAGGCTGAACAGAAAGAAGTGAGTACAGTGTTCACAAAATGATAACAGCATTTATTATAAGATTGCAGAGCTCACTCTACGTCGTCGCCGCTGTTAGCAAACTACACAAACTCTTGTGGACACGTGCAAGCTCGCATCTGCGTGCCCATGCATGTGCAGACAGTGCACGTGTCGAAACATGGCGCGATCCCTGTGAACAGATCCTTGTGAACAGAACAGAATGTTGTTGTGCGCTTATCTTCCTTATCGCTGTCATCTCCTCGTTGCAGCACACACAAAAGCGTCTCCCGTTGCCCCTTCCAACGATAGACATTTTTCTCATTGATACTGAAGCCCTGCTTGGCTTACTATGCCTCTGCGGCTAGCACAGCTTTTCGTTTGAAAGCAGCATTATAGTGTGCCATTACAGTAACCCCATGCCGCATGCCGATACCATAGAACCAGCTCCGATATGACACAGGTCAAAGCGAGGACATCGCTTGTGTGCTTCAGTAGGCTACTGGCCCAGCTACTAATGGCTGCGATACAGATTTTTCTAAATGGCTCTAGCTATGGACCATATTTATCATTTTAAGTTACACACTGGAGTGTTTTTTAAAATCTTTTAATCTAAGCCGACGCTAGAGTTTTGTATATGATTATTTGGAAAAATTTGCAGATAACCTACACCTGATTTACTATTACGTTTTAAAAACTTTTTTTCATCTGTGAGTTTGCGTGTAGACAAAGCTTCAAGCTGAATTTGCACAAGTCGGCATAAACTATCAGCGTCATGCACTCAAACTTGCACTTCACAGCATTGCGATGACACACGGTAGTTAAACACGAAACACTTCTGCACCCTCAGTGACCACAAGATTTTAAGTAGACTGAAGCACAGCAGTTAGCAAGAGCCCGTAAACCAATTTTTTGTGCAGCTGGAGTTGAGAAAAATGATGAACTTGCATTTTGGTATCAAAAATATTATAAACGCCAGTTTGAAAGTGAGCTGACTCCAAAAAGGAACTTTTTTTTTTTTACAATTAAAGAACCAACCGTCATAGATTTGTCAACATCTGACTTTTGTCTCAAGGCAGGGTTCCGCCGCCACCTGCGAACCACTCCCCATGGTGGGTGGCAGTGGATAAGCAGCCCACTGCACCGGTTTACCTCCTACCGCTTCGGTTGACCAGTCAAAATGTTCTTTTTTTTATGCGATACTAGGGTGTTCCTTTATCATGCGGTATAAAATAGAAAAGTGATGTAGGACATTAGAAAACTGCACTCTTTTAGTGCACTTTTGACAAAAATAGGGTAGAAAAACGGGCGTCGGGAGCTGCCGTCTCACCGCAGAGCATGTGGCTTTCTTAATTTGACTCAATCATTATGGAAGCATTGTAAAGAGGAGAGATGTGACCTTAAGTAGTAGCCATAGCATTGTATTTTGTCGTGGAGAAATAAACAAAGAAGCAAGAGAAAAAAAAATCAAGTGTTACGATTTGTTACTGCTGTAACGCAAACACAGGAAGCACTCTTATGGGCTTGCACAGGTGTGAATTGCCAGGGTATGCTTCGTGTGCATTTTGGCAGTGGTGAGCTGTGCATTTTCTTTTCTTGACAAAGTTTGCCGATTGCGGTTGGATGCATCACTGACTCGCATTAGTTTCATTAATGCCTTCACAATGCAAAATTGGTATACTTACTATTCAGTATGGCAGAACGGTCGTATTGAAAAAGTAATAATGATAATAATAAAAAAAACAGATCCTTAGTCATGTGCACCTGCTTCTCACTCTTTCCCCAGTTGCAGAATGTCTAGCCCTAAACAATTTCTGGGGAGAACCCCGTCTCAAGGCTTTGTGCAAATTTCACAAACATTTGAACCATTCACTCAGTAATTATTCAACACTAATTGCTATTTGTTTCAATTTTGCTTCAAACCAAAAAATTTATATTATTCGCACAAGCCTACAGAATACCGAGAATTTCGTATAACAAAGTTGAGCCATGAATTCTTATGTTAGTCATAGTGTACTTTTAGAAGCCTGTTTCAGTGTGCGATTACCATTACCGGTCTTGTTGGGCTGAGTGCACGCCTTAGGGCAATAAGTAGCATAGGTGAATAGGCATGCTAAGATGATCCAAGGCTCATTTCCTTCAACGTCTTGCCTGTTGTGAGCAGGTGGTGGGGATCTGTGGGAGCGCTTCAAGCCACCTGCAGGAAGCTGGTCATGCTCGGTGTGCATGATCAGCAACCCAGCCTCGGCAAGCTGCTGCCGCGCTTGTGAAACGCCATCTCCCAATGCCGCTCCCAAAGCAGCAGCTGTGGCTCCCACGAGCCTTCCTTCCTCGACACCAGCCCAACCTCCGCCACTGCATGCCGGTGGTGCTGCCGCAGCTTCTCGCTGGGAGTGCAACACCTGCCTGGTGAGGAACGAGACCAGCTCCACTCGCTGCTGCGCCTGTGAGAGTCCTCGGCCATCCTCGGCCAGCAGTGCCACACCTGGTGCAGCCGCACCTTCTGTGGTTGCCAGTGGTTCCCTTTGGGAGTGTGACACGTGCCTGGTCAGGAACCAGCCTAGTGCCATACGCTGTTGTGCCTGTGAGAATCCCCGTCCGTCAACCAGCAGTGTCACTCCTTCCTCAGCAGAGGGTGAGCTACCCACACATCTACGACAGCAGCAGCTAAAGGGGCAGCAAAGAGAAAAATTAATTGAGCTGTGTTATCAAATTGTCCTTTTGTGATACCGAAAAAAGTCACTCTTGCTGTGAGGAGAGGCTTGGTAAGCCAGAAAAGATGCTGAAACGAAGGACATGTGGCAACACTGCCTTGAAATTCCTACACCAGTTTGCCATGATAGCATCTGCTTGGCCATAGTAAAATTTTGTAAGCAAGGCTGGCCTAACTGAAATATGTGACATTGCGCTGGCTAACCAATGCTGGAGTTCTGGCATGAAATTTAAGGAAATTGAACTTTCACCTTAATTTTCTCTTGCTATAACCATCCTTTTACCGATATAAATGAAAATGGTTTTTGAAGAATACTTTATCAGTCTAAACTGATTTACTTCCATATTCTCAGACAATCAATTTGAAGCTCTTGCTCCACTTTACCAAGAGGAGCATAGCGCCGCCCCTCAGCTGAAGATTGATGGTACGTTTCTCAAGAATTGCTGTGGGGTGTGAATGAAGCGCAGAGACCGCTTCTGTCGAGGAATATTCTAGAACATGGGATTTAGTGTTTTTCTCCCTTTGAGGTTTGAGGTTCTGCCAAATGTGAACCCCCGCCCATTGATTGATTTACTTATTGCAGGTTCAAAATCTTCAGAGTGACTTATTAAAAAAAAAATTGGCTGCAATTTTTTTAGTGTGACCATAATGTTGCAAAAAAGATTTTCCATAGGTAAATGTGCATCGTGGACTCGTCAATACAGATCGGCTTGCATAGATGCTTGTAATATTAGGAATAAAAAATTGAAGGACACTGAAGCTTCACCTTTAAAAGTGAAATGCGATAGCATTGAAAGATCCCCAACTGCTTCTCATGCTTCCCGACAACTTCAGCTTATGTAACTGTAATGTTTACTGGGAAATGCTGGCAGCGAATGTTACACATGAACGTGAATTTGCTGGTAGAAATATGGCCTCTTGCTTGGGCTGATCCTGCAGGTAATGCATAGCTGAGTCCAAAAAAAATTGCATCATTTTCAGGTTGATGTCATTGTTTTCCACTTTTAATATTTATGTGTGAGAAAATTTAACATAAAAGGCATGCGCTGTCTGTGTTTTCTTTCTTGAAATTTGTTTGTTTGCTGTCATTCTCAAAATTCTGAGGAACGTAAGACAAGGTATGAGGAACTTTGGTGATAGAAAGAAGCGTGTGGCAATATAACCTGCATGTACCGCATGGCATATCCCTAAATATATATACAATAAAAGCTTGTTTATTCCAATTCCACGGGGATGCTACTAAAATTCAAATTATACAGAACTCGAACTAATGAAAGTCAGAGAAAAAAAAACCGCTCAGTTAAGAGGAAGCTTTAGCTCGGGCCCAACTCCGACGCGGCCTATTCAAATACATGTAAAAACGCAAAAACGTTTTTCTGAGATAACCCCTGGACCGATCTTAATGAAATTTGTTGCATTTGAGAGGGCAAGTGAAATTCTAGTGACTCTTGGTCGTGGAATTTCTATTTTGGTCCTGAATATTGTTAAAAAGATTTTCAAAAATTCGAAATAGAAGCACGAAGTTTACAAATTCATAACTCTGCATCAAGAGCAGATATCGCGGTTCTGTAAACGAGATCCATCAGGTCATTGAAAGCGGACAAATTCTACACGTCATTTTATATCTTACGTGAATTTGTTACGTTGTTTACATTGGGTTCTGCAAAACATATATTTCCATTTTACTATATTTTTTGACATTCATGTGTAACCTATCAATTTTGTCCGCTTTAGATGTACTATTAGATGCAGTTCACGGAATTGTATTATCAATTTTCGTTGCTGAGTTACAGAGTTGTAAACGTGATAGTTTCGTTCTTTGAAAATTTTCAATTTTTGCCAATTTTTAATAAAAAATTGACGACCTAAATAAAAAATCCGAAACCAACAGTCACTAGATTTTAAGTTTTTCTTGTAAATGCAACAAACCTCGTCAAGTTTGGTGCAGTGGTTGCCGAGAAAAACGAATTCTGCTTTTACATGTATTTAGATAGGAGCACCCAAGCTAAAGCTTCCTCTTAAGGCACATACATAGTCTGACATGGGATTAGAGAGCATGTGCACACACTGTGTCATGTTGGTGGGAATGTCTATAGTTCGAAGCACTGGTGCAGCCAATGTAACCGTACGCGGCCAGCTCGGTTCGTTGTGCTGACTGCGCCGAAACATAATGCATGGAGCAGAGAACAAAGGTGCCCAAGCCAATTCGCCCCCTGTCGCACACAGCTGTTTAAAACGGTGCGCGGGCTGGGGATCATTCTGCGCATGCTCCGAAGAAGCAGCCGGCGGCGCGCGCGTCTAAGTCAAAAGGGGACGGCATTTTGGCTGGCGCACCACAAGCGGTGTAGCGTCTTTGGCCGCTGACACGAGCCACAAAAACAAAGGCTGTGCTCTAAAATGCACTCGCGAAACGTGCCACAACCTGCTGCAACTTTGGTCTCCATTGTACTTCGTAACTGCTCTGGCTTTAAACTGCCAAGTTCTACTATACAGACAAAATTTCAAAATATCACAAAATATTTACTAAGAAAGCCAGGGCAACAGAAGATGTCTGATCCGGCCAACGTGCAAGCATCCTCATTGTCGTCTTCATTGCTCTGCCAAACATCGCAGTCATCCATGTATTGAATCGCTATGCAACATCACCCTCCGGTGGCGGAAGCGCCGTCCTGACACTTGCTGCGAAGGTGAGGAGCTAGGACAAATGGCTTCAGCCAAGAAACGTGAGCAACATAAGTTCGTAGCAAGAAGATAGAAGTAGGGTGCAGGGGTATTACCGTATTTACTCGCGTAATCCTCGCACTTTTTTTACCTGAAAATCAACGCGAAGTTGGGGGTGCGATAAATATGTGGGGAAAATTTTCAAGCAAATGTTTCAGAGTGTTAAATGCAAAGATGAATGGGTGCAAGATCAGGATTGTTAGGTCCGCAATTGTAAATATAACGAAAACATTACTTTGAAGCGTAACTTACCTTCGTTATGAAAGTACAGGGTGAACATAAGCTCAAGCAGCTAAAGCACTTTATTTCCCGCGCGCAACCTCCCCGTCACTACTCGCGTTGCGTACGTCCTGCAGGCAATTGTACTCTTCATCAGAGTCAGTGTCGACACTGGAATCCGTGTCGACATAAGCTACACAGCTTAAAAGCAGCTGTGTAGCTTGCGTAGCGTCCCATGGCGAAGTGGCACAAAGAGCACGGTGCAACACGCGAACAAGGCAAACGAGGCCTACGAGACACCGGAGAGCTGGAGACACCTTCGCAAAATGGCGTAGCGGTGGTGAGTGGATGAGCGGTAGCGGCGGTGGCAGCGGATGATAGCACAGTACCGCTGCCTAGTAGCACGCGCGCCCAACCATGGCAGTTAGTTGTGGCCGCAGTCAATAGATGGCGATCGCTACGACAAGCAGACGGCTCGCGGCAGTAATTTTGGGGGTGCGATGATTATGCGGGGAAAAAAAATTTTTCCAATTATTGATAGCCAATGTGGGGGGTGCGAGCATTACACGAGTGCGAGTATTATGCGAGTAAATACGGTATATCATAATTGATGTCGCAGAGTTTACGCAGCACCTGGCAGGGCCCAGTGTAATGTGGGAGGAGCTTCTCTGATAGGCCAATGCAGCAGCGTGGTGACCATAGGAGGACCAGAGCGCCAGGCGTGAAGTGCACATTTCTGTGTAGGCTGTCGTAATGGCACTTTTGGGATTCTTGCGAAGCACAGAGTCAGTCATAGGCAAGTTGATGAGCTGCACGGGCTCGAGCAATGACGTCACTGGCGTATTCATTAGGCGAGTGAGGAGCCGACAGAAGGAGAGTCTCGAATGGCGATTGAGGATGTCGGCTAAACGGTAAATGGTGAATATCCAGCAATGTATGAATTGTATGCAAAGGTAAGAAATGGTAACGTGCTGTCCCAGTCACGGTGATCAGGTGAAACATACATGGCCAGCATCTCAGTTAGTGTTTGGTTCAGGCGCTCGGGTCAGTCCATTCATCTGTAGATAAGTGGTGGTGAGCTTACGTTCGCTGGAGCAGGCACGAAGGATATCATCTACGACCCACGAGAGGAAGTACCTCCTCCGGTACTTCTGGTACTCTTCTGCCGAGGGGCACCATGATGTAGAATTAGGTTCTGGAGGAGAAAGTCAGCGACATCTGTGGAATAGCTTGTCGGCAATGTCCTGGTGATTGCGAAGCACGAGGCGTAGTGCGTCGCGACCTCAACCCATTTATTTCTTGAGACGGACGTAGGGAAAGGGCCTAGAAAGTCAAGGCTAACGTGGAAGAATGGCTCTGCAGGGATATCAATAGCTTGTAACTGGCCTGCAGGCAGTGCTGAAGGCCGCTTGCGGCATTGGCAGTGTTTACAAGCAGCGACATAACGGCATACAGAATGGTACATGCCAGGCCAGAAAAACTGACGCCGGATGCGGGTGTAAGTACACAAGACACTTAGGTGACCGGCAATTGGTATGTCGTGAATCTGGTGAAGTATGCTGTAGCGCAGACGGTGAGGTAGGACAAGCAGAAAGTGAGCTGATATTATGACAATACAGAATGTTGTCATGTAGCTCAAGCAGGTGAACAGAATGGTCTAGACACTCAATGAAGAGCTGTAAAGACGTGTCTCATCGCTGTTTGGTGGGGATATCATCTGAAGCAAAGATGGACAGTGTGCAGGCGTATGAGTCAGGGTCAGTGAGGTCGGGAGCATTGACAGGGTGGCGTGACAAGCACTCTGCGTCTTAGTGCAATCGCCCAGATTTGAGTGCACAACAAACATGTATTCCTGGAGCTGTAGTGCCCAGCGGCCAATATGCCCAAACGGATCCTTAAGCGACGAGAGTCGGCAGAGGGCATTTTGGTCTGTATTTACAGAAGGGGTTTGGCCAAACAAGTAAGGTCTAAATTTGGTAACAGCCCACACTAAAGACAGGCACTTGCATTCAGTGAGGAAAAAGTTTCGTTCGGATGGTGCAAGGTGACTGGCGTAGGCGATGACACGTACCTTGCTGTGCTCTTTTTGGCCAAGGACAGCCCCATTTCCATGACCATCGGCATCGGTGTGAAGTTCTGTAGGCGATGAGGCATCAAAACGAGCCAGTATTGGTGGTGTAGTGAGTAGACGGATGAGGGCACAAAATGAAGCTGTTTGTTCGGGTCTCCAGACAAAAGAAACGTCCTTCTTCAAGAGTTTAGTGGGAGCGCGGCCGACGTCCTCGAAGTTCCAGACAAAGCTATGAAAGCAGGAACATAATCCTATGAAACTCCGGAGATCTTTTGCTGAGCACAGTACGTGATGATGATGAAAACCTTTTTGATTGACAGGTAATAGAAAATTGGGAAGGGGCCCCTAGTCCGGGGCTCCTATGGCATCTTCAGCGATGCCTCATTTGCCCATTGGATCAGTGCCCGGCTGACCTTGAAGATGCCATGGTGAAGGACGCCTTCCTACTGCTTTGTCATGTGGCATGCAAGAAAGATATGGGGAAGGGATGGGAAGCAAGGAGTGGTGCATCGTACCGTAATGTGCAACGTGGTGGGGGAAACACCACATCCTGGACAAGCATTGAGGTGGCGCATGGGGGATAGGATGTGCAGGAAGTGGAGATTCGGAAATGTGTGGTTCTGCAATTGGCAAAGTGCGACTGCCTCCTCCCGATAGGCCAGTGGTGGTTGATACAGCTGACGTTGGCATGTGTAGTGCTGTGTAACCTCGCAATATGTGAGGAGGGGGAACTACACTCTGTGTTGACCGCCTCACTGTGCAGGGCTGCTCAGAGAGGATTTCTAGAGCAGCCACAATGAGCACTTTCATTATCCAGCCGTGAGCCATTGCCAGGCGTCCAGAGCAGGTGAATGTTGTGGGTGAGGTGCGCTGTTAATTTGGATGCACCTGAAAGGATGCACTGGGCGGTTTTTGGAATATCACGACCTGTCAAGAAAGTCCTACATGCCACTTGTGAATCATTGATTATGTAATATGTTTCCCCAGGGAAGCTCAAGATGGGCTGGATGGCAAGGGTTACCACCAGGATCTCTCCCGAGTCGGTAGTTAAAGGGGAAGAGAGAATAGAGGCAGCGCTCACAACCTCGTGGGTGCCGTTGACCACCACTGTTGTATGCCCTAGTGCTGACAAGCTGCGTCCGCGTAGAAGACTGTGTTCTCCTCAAGTTCGCCAAGAGTGCAAGTGAGGTATCTTACCCGTGTCCGCCGGGGAGACTTGCCGCCTGGACGAAAGAGGACAAGTTCGGACTTGTGTGGTGCGCAGCTGAGCCCACTGTTTCAGGCCTAGTTTGATGCGATCTAGACCGCCTGTTGGAGCTAGTCTTGGATGGCTCTGTCGGAGCCCCAAGCCGTTCACAGCATTATATTGTCAACATAGGGTGCATAGTGAAGATGCGTGACTTCATCCACTTGTTTGAGGAGACCTAGTATAGTGATGTTAAAGAGGGCTGGTGAGATCACTGATCCCTGGGGGTGCCACGTCCCGTTAGTTGGATGATACCCGAGCACTGAGGACCAATTTCGATTGTTGCTGTGCAGTCGCGGAGGAAGACTTGGACGGAGTTCTATACCCAAATGCTGCAACGCAATTCAGCGAGGTTCTTGAGGATGAGGTCGTGCTCCACGTTGTCGAAGGCCGACTTAAGGTCAAGCGCGAGCAAAGGGCGGGTTAAGGCTCCCTGTGGGGAACCCAGGACGTCTTTTTTTTTTTTTTTTTTGTAGTAGCACGTCCTGTGTCAACATGCGTGAACAAAAACCAAACTGCATATGCAGAAAAAAGGACTGGCCCTTGAGGAACAGCTGCAGGCGCCGCAGGGCCCACGTGCTGTAAGATTCGTCGGACGATCTCGCCGCTGCCACCATTTGTTAGAGCTGTCGGACAATCTACGAGCTGTAGGCGATCTCACCGCTGCCATTCAGATGTAAGATTTGGCAGTCGTAGCTGTAGGAAGGAGCTTGACTCTTCGTTGGGACTTAGGAGAGCAGGATTTATTTACATGTTATTTACATTTGAACATGAGATACATCGACAGTCTAGCGTGACTCCCAAATTGAGCCCGCAAGACGAGCATACAGCAAACAGCTTACGAGCACACAGCTCACGAGTATATTTCGAGCACGACAACGAGCACACAGCTCACGAGTACATTTTGAGCACGACAACGAGCACACTCTAGCAGCCGACACTCACTGCTTATAAGCACTTGGTCCCCCCCTTGATTCCAAGGGGACGGAAACGTTCGTCGAGTCATTGTAAACATGCCGCCTCTCCCTGGGGCGGCTTACACACACGTGTTCACGGTCTGAAACCGACACCACATGAATTTCGTAGAACTCGGAGCCGTCCCGGGTAGCGCGCCCAGGTAGCACATTGTTTTGCGTGTTGGTCGGCGCATGGGAAGGAGCCCATGACGACGTTCCCACGGCAACTCCCCCACCCGTAGCAGATTAGGTCCGCGTTGTCGTGTTGCGCACAAAGCCTGCTTCGTCGAACTCCTTCAGTCACAACGGCGACGAGGCTAGAGCATAACGGTGGTGGTTTCAGCACAAAGCCTGCTTCGTCAAACGCATCCTAGCTGAAGCGACGGAGAGTGGAGGATGCGCGCATTGTTCCCGACACAAAGTCGACTTAGTCACGCCGTGGCTAGAGGTTGGCGGCGGCGTTCCAAGATGAGGTTGCCACCGCTGGCGTAAATGGCTGGCAAACTTGCACTGCAGCTGGCCGTTCTTAACAATGCTCCGTGAGCTTGCCTATGCAAGACGTAAGTGACACTGGTCTGAGGATGTTGATGAGGGATATACAGTCGATCTCAGATATATGGAACTCGGATATATCAAATTATTTCCTATATCGAACAGTTGAAAAATCCCCTTGGGAATCTCATGCAAAAGTATAGTGCGATTGTTCGCATATAAATAGAACTCCCGTGCACCAGCATATCAATGTATCGAACTCCGTGCTGAGCTGCGCCTCGGCAAGTGCGCTTCTCCCACCATACCCCACCCCTGCAAGTGCGCTTCCCCCATCGCATCCTACCCCCGCAAGTGCGCTTCCCTTCATGAAGCTCTCGCGATGTTCCCGCAATCTCACGCGCGCCGCCCCGCACTCTGAGAAAGGGGCATGTGGGTAAAACACACGTTACGAGGAGCACTTGGAGTGCGATTGGGTGTGAAAGGGAAGCGAGAGGGAGAAACCACGCTGACCGCAAGTGCCCGTTTCATGTGTTGTGGTTGGCTGACGCCGCTGGCGCAGTGAGACGAACGAGATCAGTGCAGCTTGTGCTTGTGGTAGTGCGGAGACGCGGAGCGGTGCGTTTTTTTATTTGCCTTGTTCTTTTTATTCACGAGGCCAACGCGAAGGCTTGAGCAGTGTGGTGCAGTGCATTTTTCTTTCCGCTTTTGGCATGTGTTCCGGAGCCATGGCCACGAAAAAGCGCAAGCATTTGGATTTTTCAACAAAAGCGGACATCATTCGACGGGTGGAGGCTGGCGAGAAAAAGTTGTTGGTCGCTGCGGCGTTCGGAATTCCTCGCAACACCCTGAGTACGATCCTCGAGGACAAAGCCGATGTTAAAGGGACACTAAAGGTTACTATTAAGTCAACGTGGACTGTTGAAATATCATCACAGAAACCTCGAAACGCTTGTTTCGTGCCAAGGAGAGACTTATTTTAAGAGAAAATGCGTTCTGAAGCGTCTGCGTACCTCTAGCGCAGTTCAAATCGCCCGCCCTCCGATCGAGGAGTACTGACATCATGGTCTCATAGTGACGTTGCGCCATCGGTGAGTAGAACGGCGTCCGCAGACGGCGCTACGGCTTTTCTGCGCAAAACGCGAACGCGCGGCCAGAAACAGAGCCAAGACAGAGCCGACAGCAGAGCGAAAGCGGGAGTATGGTGGCTAGCGGAAGGAGAAACGAATTACGTCCCACATTACGTCCCACGGCACACGGAGAGTCCGTTTTCGTTAAACTATAGGCTGCGGCGAGCTCACAGCGTGGTCGGCGTGGTCTATGAGAAGCGACGAGCCTTTTCGCACTCGCAACAGGGCATAAAAATGTGCGAATCGACGCAAAACTCGGCCTAGAAACGTGCTTCGCCACAGCCAGGGCTCAATACGACCCAAGCTGGCACTACCCAGATATCGTTTCCCGCACCGCCACCAGGCGCCGCTACTATACCTCAAACTCCAGCGCAAGACGCCCATAAGCTGATACTTCATTCTGTGACGCTAACTTCGACGCTCGTCGCAATGGACCCTGACACCGACAGATTGGCTCGTGATGGTGGGCTCAACTTCAGCGATTTGAGCACCGACGAGCGCGACCTGCTGCAGAGGGCTCACACTGCCGGCGTCGTTGCGTACTACGACGGCGGCCTCGACACCGGCTCTCCGGAGCGGGAAAGCAACGAAGGCTTCCCACGACATCACATGGACGTGGCATTCTCGCTGTTTGTTCCAAATGAAAGTTTCGCGAGCCAGCAGAACCCTCACAGCACGATGCGATAACGAAACTACTGAAACTCCAAAGCGTGTGCGGCGCAGAGTCGAGCGCGCAGAGTCGAGCGAAAACGAAACCTTTCGAACACCCATATTAATGAAGGGTAACGTCAAAATGTTATTTTTTTCTTAGAATCGAATAGACGTAGACAAGTAGCATTTTTTTCCGTCTTATAATCGAATGAAATGATATTTTTAATACTAGTAGTTGAGTATTAGTAACACAAATTATGAGGAGTCCTTTCGTCATCGGGCTAGTACCGGAATGTCGCTGGGGGGTCTCAAATCGTGTCATGCATTTACCTCAATTTCTCGGTTACTAAAGCTCTGTTCGCGATTATATTGACGCCTTAGACGTTCTAGAACATTGCTCTACCACTTTAACTTTACTTTCTGGTAACCTTTAGTGTCCCTTTAAGCTGAAGGCAGTGCAGTCCAGTCGCCCTGGAGCTGTCGCCCTGGAGCGAGTGAAGACGATGACGCCGGATGCCTGGACAGCGAATTTCGCAAGCTCTCGGCATTCCCAGGTGACATGCATTGCAGGTGACATGCAGGTGACAGGCATGCGATTTCGTCAACGCTGACGACGGCATGCAAGCTGTAGTGGATCGCGCTGATGCAAAGATTGTGGCTGACATCATGGGTGACGAGGACGCAGACTCAAGCAGCGGCGAAGGTTCTGACGAAGAGGACCAACCACCATGCACTGCAGCTGAACTTGCATCAGCTTTCAGCATCATTCGCTGCTGTTGTGGCACAATGGAAGGAGCTGGCCTCTCTCACTTGGACACTGTCAACAAGTTTGAGGAAAAATTAATGAACTTGATGGTGCAGAAGAAAAAGCAAGCAAAGGTCACAGATTTTTTTTTCCGAAATAAAGTGCTCTGGTCATCGCGCTGTTTTTGTTTTGTTACGCGCCTTGGAGGCACAGATCGGTAATCTTCCGTTAGTCACGACATCGGGAAACTGCCTTGAGATGTGTGGAGTTGTTAAAGAAGCTTTTGACAAGCCTATTTTATATTTCGAAGTATCAATATATATATCGAACTATTTCGTGATCCCCTTCGAGTTCGATATATCTGGGATCGACCGTATCCGCATGGCGCCATGTCTGGGGCAGCATGCCATTCAGCCAATGCTCGTTAAACGTGTCCACCAACTGCTCAAGATCCTCGTTATTGAGGTTGCGGAGAGCTGTGTACTGGATGTAGTCCCCTTCCAGTACTGAGTTCTTGCAGATGTCCTGCAGCATGGCGTGGACCTCTTGAATTGTGATTTCTGCGTTGGGGGGGTTTCACTCTGCACGCGACTCCTGTGAGCAACAAGGAGCGGGCATCTAGCACTTACCTTCTGAAAGATTAGAAGCCAGATGTCACTTTTAGCGAGCACAACAAACGTAAACAGTCCATGAGGCTAAACGCCGCACACACACGAATGCGTGAGCAGTTTATGAAGCGCCGCCATAAAGAAGCCCTGAAATTAAAACCAAGTGACTATGGACGGCATCGTAAATATATGGCGTCGATCATTTGGGACTTTTTAGCATTGCCATATATTTGTCCTTGACCCTCAAAGGGATAAAACTTTGGCTTGTACTCGCACACACACTTCCAATCTTGCCCGCTAAGTGTAATGTCTGCAGCAAGCTTGCTGTAGTCCCACCAAAGCAAGATTCCTCATCTTCCACCATTATTGGCATGAATCAGTTTTTCAGGTAATTTTTGCCATACAACGCTCATTGAAGTATTGGATACTGTTGAACCACAATATGACGAACTGGAGAAGAGTCGGAGGCAGTTCTCCTCGAATGCTCCAGCACAGCATCTAAAGATTCAGTTGCCACAAAGCTCTTGCGCGACAGCAAGTGCATCTAAAATCAAGGACCTAACTGCATTCAGCGAAGCAAACGCCCGAGAGCTCAATTGCACGAGAGTGCACGCCCTTTGCATTGGCACCATTGTATCGGCAGTGATAGTCTGACAGCAGACCACGAAAATGAGCGAAAGTGCCAAAGAAAAATGTTTCCTTTTTAATACTTAGCTAGAGCAACTTGAAACAGCACGACCTAGACATGCATCATTGTCTCGGCCAACGGCTTGGTTCAGCAGGCCCACAGCCAGCAAGCCAATTTACCGATCCTTTGTGATCACACCGATGGCATCGTTACGTAGCAAAGGTGCAAAGTGCACTTGTAATTCAGCATTGATAAGGTGTCATGTATTGGCTTGGCAAGCCCCCATTAAAATTGACAAGAGACCATTAGCTTGCCCATTGGAGGCATCAAGTTTGTTTGTCATAGAGCCAATGCATCTTTTTTTTTTTTCTGATCTTGCCATGCACATTTGTGATGAATATCACAAATGCATGGCATTTCTGTGCCTATACGATTTCGTTTTAACAGGTTTCGATGGTACCTGAGCTGAAGACAGTCTGTCATAGTTAAACATTGCCGTAAAGATTATTGATGCGAAAATGTCAAATGACTCATTGAACGAGAAAGTGGACGTCTGGTGTCAGTAGCAGCGAAATGGCACCTAAATTCCCATTGGCTGCAACGCCAAGGTACAAGCGTGCCTCAATGGCGTTGAGTAGGCGAAAGGGGACACCTGCTGCTGCAGTAGCATGCCATGTGTTGTCTGATGGGAGAGGGCATTGCCTCATCGTTGGCATGCGGCATTGGCACCACAAGCTGCTGCTTGCTGGCTCGGGCAGCACGTCCTACTATGGCACATTACTCGCAGCAAACTTGATGGACTGACCACCCAGCGCTGTTAAATTGGACATTAACCATTTTGCATTCACGACTCATAGGAAATGCTTAGGTGTCCTTTAATTTTTTTTTTTCATCACTGGCAGGGTTGATTGTGCCACATATTTAAAAAGTTTATTTATTTATTTATTTATTTATTTATTTATTGATACTGTCAGCCCATGACGGGCTATTACAGGAGTGGATGTAACATACATAAACAGAAGTACATAGGTGCGATTGAACAATGCACTAAAAAAATTTTAAAAATGAAGTAGCACTGCTGATATGAAACACATTAACCATATAAATACAGAGCACATTTTGACTTATTATGTCACAATATTACTACAGAACATCAGGGTGTATCAGGGTACATAAGACAATGTATTGCTTCCAAGAATGTATTAAGTGATTTTATTTGGACAATTGAGTCAGGCAAAGAGTTCCACTGCTGAATTGCCCTGGGAAAAAAACTATACCTGAAGCAGTCATTGTGCACTGTGGGAGGAGGTATATACATGCTGTGTCTGTGCCGTGATGTTTCCTGTGTCTTGATCTGGAAGTACTCGTCGTATCTTATTTTGACATGGTTATGAATTACTAAGAACAGGAATTTAAGCCTTTCATACTCCGTACGTTTTTGCAGAGGTGAAAGCTTTGCAAGTTTACACAATTCAGTCGGAGAGTGAAAACGGCGGTATTTATTAAATATAAACCTAGAAGTAAGACGCTGGACCTTCTCTAGTTTTAGACAGTTACTTTGGGTGTAGGGATCCCAGACTATTTTTGCGTATTCAATTATAGGCCTTAGCAAGGTTTTGTAAGCTATAATTTTAATTTCAGGTGAGGCACAGTGCAGGTTACGTCTCAGCCCCCACAATACTTTGTTAGCTTTTGCGCAAAGCTCATATACATGAAGATTCCAACGCAAGTCGGGTGTAAATATAAGACCTAGGTATTTATGTTGTTTAACTCGAGCAAGCTCATGACCGTTGATACTGTATGAGAAATGTAAGATATTCTTTTTTAAGTTCAGGTTTATTTTGAGACAGCCGTTTGCTTGTTGACACAATTTAATCGCTACATCTCCTATTGACAATGCCACATGGCTGGACTATGGATTCGCATGTTTGCCATCACAACATTGATAATAAGGTAACAATCGGCTCATGCAAAGGGTTCAGAGACATCCAAGGCACTTGTGGCTGCATTTGACTGCAGCGAACCACATAGCTCATCTGCATACTTTAAAGCTAGATGACTGTGGTGTGGCACACATTATTGGCTATGTCATGCTGCACAATGAAGGCATTAGCATTGTCAGCAAGTTAAGGCAGTTTCACCAGTCTGAATGCTTGTAAATGTCAAGCATAGTTTATTCAGGGAAAACACGAGGAAGGCGGGAGATGGAAATTCAAGACGAGCAAAACGAGAGCAATAGCATGGGAATGCCATTCGCTCCCACGTATGTGAACATTTTCATGGGACAGCTTGAGGCAGACCTGTTAAAATCCTACCCTTTAAAACCCCGCAGCTATCTGTGTTACATGGAGGACATATTTATAATATGAGAACACTGCACAAGTGCATTAACCGACTTATTTAGCCATTTCAATTGCTTTCACCCAAGTATTAAATTTACTGCTCACCACTCTCCTAGTCCAATCAACTTCCTCGACATGATGGTGTACATAGAAAATGGAAAACTGAGAATGACACTTTACCGGACGCCTACGGATAGCCAGCAATATTTAGACTACAGCAGCCATCACCTGCAACACTGCAAGCAAGGAGTTTTTGTCGGACAGGGGAAATGAATAAGAAGAATCTGCAGCAAAGATAACAATTATATCCACCACCTAAATGGCCTTAAAGCAACGCTAGCTGAAAGAAACTATCCCCAAGTTGCTCTCGACGGAGATTAAGACGTCGCATCAGGATTGGGGAGGCAGTTGGAATTAGCTAACTTCTCTATGCAAATGAGGGGGGGGGGGTTCTTTACTATTACAAATCTGAATAATGCCCACCATTCGCTATAAAGACATACAAAACTGCAAAAGAGAAATGAAAAATTTGGAGAAAGCTTAAGCTTCACCTTTAAGAGTGGAACGCGATAGCATTCAAAGAGCCCTGACCGGTTTCTCCACTTCCCGGCAACTGCAGCTTATGTAACCGTAACGCTTACCGGGAAACGCTGGTGGCGAACGCTATGCACAAAGGCAAGTTTGTGGTAAAAACGCGGCCTATTGCGTGGGTTGATCTCCTGTTATTGTTTCGCACTTTTAATATTTCAGTCTGAGAAAAGTCAACATAAGAGATATGCGCTTTCAATGTTTTTCATACATTACATTTGTTTGTGGGCTGCCATTCTCAAAATTCCGAGGAGTAACTTTGTAAAGAATGAAAGACAAGGTATGAGCAACTTTGGTGGTAGATGAGTGGTTGGGTATGCGTGACTCAGAACTTGGTTCGACATGCTTTTTGCCAAAGCAACGTCCGACGCCGGACACAGGTGCCGGATTTTCCGCAGCACGCCTAATGCTATCGCATTAAAAGCTGTCTTACAGGTGCGCCTGTGAGAGTCACCTTTCCTTTACTTGGCAAACAGGGAATTATATGGAATGAGCTTGCGCAGAAAAGAAGCACAGCAAGAACACTGCCAAGAACAAGTGAACAAGCAAATGTGTAAAATAAAGATTTGTAGTAGCGTTTTTGAAGAATTATAGAGAAATATATGCAGTCAAACCTCGATATAATGAAGACGCATATAACGAATTATTGAATACATCGAACTCTTCCGAAATATTTTTGTCAAACACATGTATTTTTAACTTCCTATAGCGAACGCGGTTTGGCATAAAACGGATATAACGAACTTTGCGACGCCAAGCCCTACCTTACTTTAATAGCAGGCAGCAGGCTTCGTTGCACTACAAGTGTGTTGTGCGGCGCAGCAAACGTTCAGGACTACCTCGCAGGCGCTGACAGCGCCACAGATGCCACGTCGTCATCGAGAGTTGACAGCCAAAGAAATCGTCCGCATCTCACAACCGCTGACAGCGCCGTTTCAGCAGCGGCGGCAGCGGCGTGATCGAATGTTGCTTTTGCGTTTTAGTGTTAGCAGTGGCGTGGCCGTCGTAGCGTTGTGTGGAGGCTCTTTTGGTGGTCGTGTTGAGTGCGGTGCGCGGGTGTGCGTAGTGCTGTGATGGCGATGAATGTGAAAAAAAGAGTGGCACTGACGTTAAAGACCAAGCTCGAGATTATTCAACGTGTCAAGAACGGCGAAAAGAAGTGCATTCTTGCGGACTTATTTGGCATCCCAAGGAGCACTTTGAGTACCATTGTGAAGAACAAACTATGGAACAGGGCGTGATACGGAATGCTATCAACACCAAGAAGCAGGCCGCGATAACGCAGTTCTTTGTGCGTAAATAAATGAACGTGACCCAAGTAAGCATCGTTCGAGTTGCTGTGCCTTCTCTGATTGAATTTTGCTCCTCTTGCATGTATTTTTTACGAAATTTTATATTACGAATTCTGGATATAGCGAACTAATTTCCGACTTTTTAACTGTTCGTTATAACGAGGTTTCACTGTATTTGCGGAACAATCAATTCTTTTCAATCCCACGTTTACTGCTCTACCAAGTGCCAAAACCAATTCTTATTGTTATTTGGGAAGTTCCAAAGCGATGCGTGGCCGCCAGTCCCATCCAGCCAAGTAGAGCGCAGGACGCTGCGGTTCTAGACGTACTGCGGCCACTACGGAAGGTTAGAAAAATGCCCACATAAGCACAGCAAAGAAGTGGCTACGTCAGGCGGCTTGACTGATAACTGTAGAAGTGTCATTCAGGACACACGGAATTATTCTCCCCTTCCAGCGGCGTTTTCTCTAGTTCCTTTTTAGATAAAAAGATGTTAGTCCATAAATATTTTCACAAACAACTGATAAATTTGCTAATTTTTGCTTTTCATTTCTGTTTGGTTGTTGCCTCTGCTCCCTCCCTTAGTAGATCGCTTAATTTCTCAACCCCTTGCGACTCTTGTTTCCAGTTGCTAGTTTTGCACGAAAAGTGTTGTACAATTAGGGAAAAACCAGACGAGGTAATGGGTGACAGTCATATTGCCTATGTGTTTGAAGGTTACAGCAGGGTTTGATGATGGGCGCTCTTTCGCATTATTTTATTTTACACCTTATCTAACCCATGTCGCAGGTAAATGGTTCCGAGGATTTGCCAGTGTCGCGCCGAGCTGTCACTTGAGGAAATAATGAAACAACACGAAAAGTTAAATGCAACTGCTGTTTCCTCCTGCCACAGCTGGTTCCACGAGCACACAGACAGGCTGACTATGAACCGAATCCCTTTCCTGGTCCCTAGATCAGACTAAACAAAGAAGGTTGAACTAACGAAGCAAGAGCAATGCGTGTTACCATTGAATAGATGGTGACAGCTGAATGCATCCCAAGTTAATCGCGCGGGCACTGAATCAATGAGAAAGCTGGCCTTCACAACCCAGGAGATGCCGATAACTGCCGCCATCCAAAAGTTGACCGTCGAATAGCCGTCAACTCTCAGGATTCATTTGGTAGTGCTTTAGGAATGCGTGTGGGAAGTGGTGGCGTGGACGAGGAAGGTCGCGGGGGGGGGGGGGAGGGGTATGTGCCTGGTTGCTAGCCTTTTTTTTTTTAAATTTTCTTCTTGTGCCTTTTTCTTTCTAATCTGATTGATTGTGCAAATGCATTTACTGTGGATTTGACATAGCTGCAGTCTGTAGCTACATTGTATTGAAGCTAAGAGCACCTAGCTAATACAAATAAGGAGAAAAAAAAAACAGTATGAAACAATATTAGCTGCTTTCATTTTTTTTTTCTTTTGTGACATGCACTGTTATTCTTTCTGCTTTGAACAGCGGCTGCAGCAACATTCAACTTCAAGTTGCCCTCCTCTGGGTCTAGTGGCTTTGGAGGGGCACCCTTCGCTGCGACAGCCACACAATTCAAGTTCGGCATACCTGCTTCAAGCTCAATAAAGCTATCCGAAGCTGCTGCTTCCTCAGAGAGTGCAGTAAAAACATTCAAGTTTGGTATTACTAGCACTGCCGCACTTACAACAACCACTACCAAAATAACTTCTGCTACTACTGCGGAGGAACCATCAAAGGCCATAGACTTTGGTTCGCCAGCTAGAGAAGCATCTAAGACATTCAAGTTCGGCACCAGCACCGAGAAGCCAGCAACCATGTCATTAAAGTTTGGCACCACTACTGAGGAGCCAGTAAAAAAGTCATTCAACTTTGGCATAACAGCTGAGCCTACAAAGGCATTTACACTCACTACTAGTTCAGAGGAGCCAGCCAAGGGACTTAAGCTGAGAACAACTACAGAGGAGGCAGCAAAGCTGTTTAATTTTGGTTCGTCCTCTGAGCAGCCCACAAAGCCTCTGAAGTTTGGGGGCACAACAGACGAGCCAGCCAAGTTGCCTCAGGCTGGACCTGGTGCAGAAGTTTCTACAAAGGCCTTCAAGTTTGGTTCCACCACAGACGAGCCTGCAAAGCCGTCCCAGCTTGGCAGCTCTGGAGAAGCTGCACCGAGCAGCTTCAAGCTCGGTCACATGGCAGAGCCAAGCAAAGGCTTTACTTTTGGGTCTACTGTTAAGGAACCGGCAAAGCCATTCACATTTGGCTCCACCTCTTCATCAGAGACGTCTGCCGGAAGCTTCAAGTTTGGCTCTGGGGTGGAGGAGCCTGCAAAAGCTGTCAAGCTTGGTTCCTCTGAGGAACAGCAGCCAGCTGCAAATGCCTTTAAATTCATAGCACCGGCAGCTCCTGCGGAACCATCCAAGCTGTTTCAATTTGGTGCGACTGCAGAGCAACCACCAAAATTGGGCGCATCTGCTGACACTCCTGCTAAGCCTTTCAGTTTTGGAACACCTGCAACTGCAGCAGGAGCAGCAGAAGTAACGGCAAAGCCATTTTCATTCGGCTTGACAGCAAAGCCTAATGATATGTCAGCCCCCACTGTGACAGCACAACAGCCATCTATTCTGCCTCAGGTATGTGGCCAGACCACATCTGGACAGCTTCCTGGCTTCCTAGCCCCAGCCACTACAGCATCTGCTGCACCAACAATAGTCACACCTTCTCTGCCAGCGGCAGCACCGGCTGTCGAGCCTGCCAAGCCAGCCTTCCCCACTTCGCAGTTCGTCTTTGGCCAGAAAACTGATGGCAGCGCTGCCACATTTCCATTTGGCTCACAGCCTGCGCCGGCTTTTCCCCAACCTTCTAGTGGTGCATCTGCTCCCTTGCCATCTTTTGGCAACTTGACAAGCAAGCCCCCAGAGTCGCAGGTGGCAGCACAGCAGCCAACATTTGGCATTGGAACAACACCCACTCCTGCGTTTGGTGCCCTCAACCCTCTCAAGCCTGCTGCTACCTCTACAGTAGCGCCTGCTGCCACCAGCATGCCAGGTGAGTTGACTCGCATGTCTTGAAGATGTTTTGCTTTACGGTGCCATTTTCCATATAAGGAATTTCTGTGCCACACACAGTGGTCAGTCACTGTTTTCAAAGCTGTCCCTTCAAGTCGTCCCAATTTGCTACAGTCTGCTGCATTTGGTGAAAGGAGCTTGAGAGCAGGAATGCATGGTCATAAGTTTCACAGTGTACAATTATTGTATAATATCGAAGGAGGGCTACATTGAAGCATTGTGTTGTGGATGTCACAGAATTAGAAAAAATGTCAGTAGTAATGAAGCAAGTATAGCCCTAGCCTTGCAAACTTGGGCTGTGTTTGGCAGGTGCTGCATAATAGCATTAGCAGCTGTGCTGCAGTTGTATATATTTCAACTAGCAGTTGTCTGTGGGCCTGTTTCCATGGTATAAACAGCTAGGCACTTTACATATGCATCTTGTGTACTATTCTATTATGTGCAGTAAAACTTAGTTGATGTCTGTCCCCCCCCTCCCCCCCTTTTTTTTTACATTTTCCTGGCTCTTATGTCTGAAGCATTGGTCCCATTTAGTCTGCATAGTGTCGTGTGTATTCGGTTCCCATTTGTTACCTCTGAAAACTGCAACAGCACACTGCCAACATGACATTAGCAATCATGAGCACCAATGCTAGTTGCCACATATCGCTGCTGAAAATATAGTGGCTTCACAGAACCTGCTATGTGACATGGAAGGATTTTCATTGCTGTGTTCAGATAGTCGCTGCTTGCTGATCTTAACACGGCTGATGAAATGGAAAGCTAAAAGAAAGAGGACGAAGGCACAAGGGGTTGCCCCACCTTTGCTGACACCGTCTCCTGACCTTCAATACATTGCACGGTTGCTTTGATGCACAAGGCTGCGTGGAAGCTGTAGAAGGGCTGTTAGTGTTTAAAAGGATTGGCGATTTGACCGAAGGGCCAACTGGTAATTACAGGATTTAATTTGTGTAATTTGCAGTGGTCAACATTCAATGTAATCAAAGTGGTCAACATTCAATGTAACCTCTAGGCAGCGGTAATGAGCTTTATAAGCAGGTTTTCAATTGTTTGTTGACTTCCTATTCAACTTCAAATAAGCTTTTGTGTAAGAGTATCTTTTATCTTGCCTGTAGTGCTGTTACAAGTGTTATCGGATGTTACGTTTTCCTTATCACATCATTTTTCTATGGTTTTCTAGAGATAGTATCAACAGGTTTCCACTGTGTATCTACGATTTTTGTTAAGGTTTTGAAAGTGACAAAGAGAGGTTGGTTCAGTCCTGTGCAATCTATGGTATATATTCAAAGCTTCTGCATGCTTTATGTATGTTCACCTGCTACAGCAATTACTCTTATGAAAGTAGGATGTAAAAATTCTCCGAGAACAGGGTACGTGTTAGCGAACACCAAATATACAGTAAACCCTCATTGTAACGAAGTCATCAGGACAGAAAATTGACTTTATTATAAGCTGTTTTTGCTAAAGGCAAAGGAGCTAAAGCAGTGCCATAGTAATGTAAGGTGAAAAACTGAGTAATGCGATTTTGCCATAATGAGGTTTACTGTATCGCAAAGTTTACTAATCCGCAGTGTTAGACTACAGCGACTTTTTTTTTCCATGTGCTGCTTTGGGGCATTAAAACCCCATCAATCTTTTAATCACACATGGTATTTGCCTTTTCTTTGCTGTCCCTATGCTGCTGGTATCCTCACAGCAATTGACACTGGTTTCCATTCCTTGCTAGTTGGCTTTGGCTGCCAACAGCCTACACACAATTCTGGATTTGGGCTGCCTGCATCAAATGTCCCCACCCAATCATCATTTGTCTTTCGGCCCCCAACAACTGCACCACCGGTGACTTTCCAGTTTGGCAGCACTGGCCCCACATCAGGTGGAGTCTTCCGCTTTGGAGCTCAGGTAAATATATCCTTGTTTTTATAATCCATGTTTTTTCAGGTTGATTGACAGCTTGTACTGTATGGTTTTTTGTCCTACTTTAACAAAGGGATTTGCCTACAATGGCATTTCCTGTTCAACGTTCAAAGTTTGATATTGTAACCCTACCATGCTGGCCCGAGTGAATTTTGCCTGAGCACATGTAGGCTGTTCAAAAGCGTTCTATACTGGATTTTATAGTGGTTTGGCTAAACCCAAGATATCTCCTCAGAAAAGGCTACATTGCCTGCACAGTAGATGTCAATAAACATGGGTCAGAAGAATGGACAGCAGAGTGCTGCCTACCACTAAAACTTAAGTGTAATACCATATTTACTCGAATCTAGGCCGGCCCCGATTCTAGGCCGACCCCCAAAAGTCCGAAGCCAGTAGAACAAACAAAAAAGCGAGACCAGTGTGGACAAAATGAAAACGGCATTTATTGAATATGAACGTGCCAAGCTCATTGCTATCGACCTTATTGCTGCTACCTCCTCGTTCCAGCACACGCAAAAAGTGCCTCCTATTGACCCCTCCAATGATGGATGTTTTTGCAATCGATGCCGAAGTCCTGCGCAGCTTGAACATTTGACGACGCATCTGCAGCAAGTGCAACTTATTGTGTGAAAGCGACACTATAGTTTGGTGTTAATACGTTAATGCCACGCTGCATGCTGACGCTACTAGAGTGTACTTGACAATAGTCGAGTGGGCCGAATGGCGCTCTCCCGCTAAGACGGCGCACGTGGAAAAATTGTGCGAGGGCACTGTGAGTGAACCGGATTAAGGCAGAGATGCACTTTGCGGCATATTCAACATAATTTCGCTGTGTGCGCTGAGACCGATTGCGTGTGTATGCTCCTTTAATGGGGCTTTATTTCAACCGCAAATTTCTACTGACACCTTTTCATTACATATACATATTTGAGGCATGTGTTATACAACATGACGTCTTCAATTTTGCTGTCGTCAAGTGCGTCGTCTGCTAGCACGCGCAGGTTCATTGCGCGGACGCTGGCGAGCGCCCAGCTTTTCTCGCAGAAAGTCTGTGCAGTAAAATGTTTTATGGTTTTACTTGGTTTGATGTGCTTGTCGGCTGGTACCAATTGTAGTTTTAGCCAGGTGAACAGCTATTTTTAACATTGTTTTCTAAAAGTACCACATAATTTTTGCCATAGAAGTCGCCTGTCTGCAACATGAAGCTATGGAAGAAAATGTTATTGATATCATGCCATTGTACATGCCCTTCTTGTTGGTGGAATGCTGATTAGTGACGATGATCAACAAAAACAATGTTGTAGTTAAATAAACCAGGTTTACTAACTGTGCGGCACTAAGAGAAGCAGGTTACCAATGCACTTCTACGTAAATCTAAGGGTACATAGACGTATATATCCACGACATGTATGCAAGAGAAAAATGAGTAAATATCCTAAATGTACTGATTGAAAAAGTGAAAGCTCCCGACCGGAATAAGCATGTGTTTTTTTGTTTTTTTGAACCTGCGCCAGCCCCGGGTGAACGAATAGACTTTCCAAGAAAAGGAATCGAGGCAATTATTGGACATTAATATCAACAGAAGTGTTAGGGAAAAAAAACATTGCCTAAGTACTCAGACTGAATCAGGGAGACCGGAAGGTTTTTACCAATGTAATCTCCGTGGCCTGTCTGGCGATCTCCTTCAACGTAGCAGCAGGGGAAATGAAGTAAAAATATATAGTGGAATGGTATTTGCTATTCTGATCGCTTTCAACTTCGGAATTCGCTATTAAAAATTATCGAAAAGCCATTTCCATTTGAATGCAATGCATAACAGCACTTTAGAAGTCTTGAAAGTGTAGGGCTGGTGCAAGTTAGGACTCTTATTCCAAATGATTGTGCTGCTGGAGAGTCATGGCTGTGGCGTAGCGGCGCACCAGTTCCTGAGAGAATTAACGCACAGGTGCTTATCAGTTCTGCTGAACAAGTTCCTAGGTGCCATTCATTATATATAAGTGCCCCATTTTTGGGCAGCCTGTAAATCTGCTAACTTGACTCAGGCAAGGAAAACATTGTCTGACCATGTCTGTAACCCATTAAAACTGTATGCCCAATGTGGTACCATACCTATCTTCAATCAACACAGTCGATGTACAAATATCTCTACATGTATGAGAGGCATGCCATTCCTTTAATTGCTTCATTATTGTCCTTATGATAGTGTGCCAGATGACTGAAAGCAGCCATTTATGATACAGAAGCTGCTTAGTTGAGTGGACGTACAGTTCGGAACAGCATTACATTTAGGTATGAAATATAACATAAGCGAACATGTTCATCTCACAAATCAGACACGAGAATAATTTATTTCGTTTACGCCCCTAAAAAAAAGCCTAAGGACGCAGCTACCTTTTCTTCTCTTTTTTTTCTGAATTAATCAAATTCTGGTGTTTTACATCTGGCAATATGATTATGAGGCACCCTGTTCAGTTCTCACCACCTGGGGTTCTTTAACGTGCGCCTAAACAGAAGTGCACTAGTGTTTTTTCATTTTGTCCCCATCGAATTCCGTGACCTGGTGTGAACCTGCGAGCTCGAGTTTAACAGCACAGTGCCATATCCACAATGCAGCCACTAATTAGGGTACTGCGTTCCTTTGCCCCCCCCCCCCCTTTTTTTTAAAGCCTGGACTGGATTTTTTTTAAGTTTCACACAGCTTATAGGCCAAAGATTAGCATAGATAATGGCTACCTAAAACTGTTTTTGGTGCCTGAGGTCCGATTGCCATAAAAGAACCTGTATCAATTACTCCGCATTCTGTTATGCCAGGAAGATGGGAACATGAATGGAATGTCGCACTGGCAGGCTTTTTTTTTTTTCCTTTTTTTTTCCTTTTTCTATAAGAATACTTCCCGTAAATCTGACAGTTCGCCGGATGTGGCAGATGTTTCATTTGTTTGAACCAGTAAGCAGGAGGTTTACATGTTTTTCCATCTGCGTTTCGCAAGACCTACTGATGGAAAACTATACATGCGAAAATACACACAAGAGATACAGGCTGGTTGAGGAACGAGAAAAATATTTGTTCTCCAAAGGGATCCATATAATGTGGTAGAATGAAAGTCGACACGGCGGCCACAATGCGCACACAATCACCAAGCGGCATTAAAAAAAAAATTACAGAAGAGAAAGAAAGGCATCTATTCCTAAGGCATAAATACATGTCATATGCAATTATAAACACAGTTTTAGCGATCTGAACGCATATACCTGTGCGAAAAGACCTGAATGACCCTTCTTAGCAGAATTGCCAGTACTAGTTTCCAACGGCGTGACTTTGATGTGGCCCAGTCCACTTCCATCGCAGCTCTGCCACAGTGTTTTTCGTCGTCGTTGCACCTTGCTGCAGAGCCATATTCTAGTACACTTTAACATGACACAGGTCAAAATGGCGATGTCACTTGTGTACATCATTTGGCTACTGGCACGGCTAGTAGCAGCTGCGATACTGACTTTTCTGCATGGCGCTAACTATGCACCGCATTAATCAATTTCAGTTAAACGCTGGAATGTGTTTTTTGTTTTGTTTTGTTTTTTTCCTCGAATCTAAGTTGACTCTAAAGTTTGCTATATGATTATTTAAAGAAAAAAAAATACTATCTGCCCAGATTTAAATAAATACGGTAACATCCTAATTCCTTTTGTGCTTGCACTATTACCTAGCTACCATTATAGCCAAATTTAGTGCTCATCTTGCATGTCCATGTAAACCTGTAGTGTCTTGCCACTTGTATTTGTAGCCAAGCTAGTATTAGACGTGTTTTTTTTTTTTTTTTCTTCATTTGACAGAAATTCGTTCAGTACAGACAAGTAGTAAGTGTTTAAAGGAATTGAGTCCAATACAATGTAGATGTTCTTACTGAACTAAATTTGTTGTCACATGGCATAATTTATACAAGCACAAGGCCCGTTTTGTGGTTGTGTGTGAGTGTACACTTTGAAGGACAAGGGGAAGAACCAAGAGGCTCAATTTTCGCTAGTCACCATATGCAGCCACCAGATAATGAAGCCAAGGAAAGCATAGGGTAAATTATTTGTCTTAATTAAATGTAGAAATGATTAGATAAAGGCAAATGAAGGTGGATGAAAAAATAACTTGCAGTCAGCGATGGCTAAAACTTGCATGCTCTGCGTTATGCAATACTTTACCACTGAGCTACAGTGACGGCTGTTCCTATGACACATTCTTGGGCATCTATGTATGCGTAATTGCAGCCTTGTGAAGATATTCATAGGCTACTTTATTTATGGTACCATTATAGCACACTACCATTCAGCAAGGATTTTGAAGCATACTGGGTAGCTTTAATAGGTGCTTTCCCGTCCCAATGGTGCAGCCAAGCCAACCAGCCACGCCTCTGCAACAGCAGCCTCAGCAGCAGCAGCCAGCACACGAACCCTTTGGAGCCCCATTTGGCCAGACAGCCCCCATGCAGTTTGGCATGTCACCCTCGGCACTGTTTCATGCGTAAGCTTCACTCCTTACTGTTCACTGGCAAACCTAGGGCTGGTTTTGCTTGTCCAGTCAGGCTCTTTCCTATGTACAAAGGGATTGTGTAATTTGTGAGTGTCTGATTTGCAACCAGATTGGCTGCATTTCCGTGGAAGCCAAAATGCAGGAACATTCGTGTACTTAAGTTTACGTACTCATCAAAGAATCTCAGGTGGTCAAAATTAATCCGAAGCCTTCCACTACGACATCCTTCACAACTTGCGTTGCAGTCTCGGGACATTAAACTCCACAATTTGCCTGCGCCAACCATTATTACCTCAGCTGTCGCAGACTGTCTCAAGACACTGCGACGTTGTTTTCTACTTGCACAGCGGCAGCATCACCACATGTGAAAGACTCGAACAGTCCACTAACTATAGATGAGACAAGCTCAAGTTTCTGCCACAATACCAGTACAGCTTTGTCCCTTAGCGAAGAGATACGAAAGTTTGCAGTCGAGTCCGACCTGGTTCTCCTCAGGTCGGAGCACGCTCATGCCTGCTTGCTCATGCATGTGTGCTGCTGGCGGTTGCATTTTCACAATGGTAAGTGTGACATCACTGTCTCACATGCCTAGAACGTAGTGCTGCTCTGCTGCAGTGCCACAACAGCCTTGAAAATACAAAGCACCTGAGACCAGCCCATGAAACTGCATTTCAGGGAAATTCACAGGTGCGACAAGCACTGCAACGTGCTGAGTGAAATCGCACATTTTTCTGTGCGCATATTTTCTTCTGATATGTGTCAAGTGGTAAATTGGGTGGCCGTTACGTACACAGCAATACACTTAAATCTCGTTATAGCAAAACGGCTTATAACAAAATACTGTCGCCGACCGTTTATTCAGACCTCACGGGGACTGCAGAGATGTCCGAATAAACAGGTGTCCGAAAAAGCAGATTAAGAAAAAAAAAATGAAATCCTTTATTTCCACGACCTTATTCTGGCTCGGCAGTAGGCTTGAAGAAATCGTGAATGCGCCCTTGCGCGCTGTTCCGGTTACGCGCAGTCAGATAAGCCTGAATCTCTGAGAGGGTCGTACGGTCACTATATGCGGCTAAAAGCACAGTCACTGTTTGTACACGCTCTGCATGCGACGGCAGCGTAGCACATGGTGCGTCATCTTCAGACTCAGAGTCATCGCCCGGCGGTGCAGCAGAAACCCGACGAATGATCTCGCCATCGTCGAGTTCTGCACATGTCAGTATAGCAGTGTCAGCATCTGTGAAACTATCAAATGAGACGGTGTCCGGAATCGCAATGCAACTGCTGCGCAGGTCTCAGCAGAACAAACCAGCTGCTGGATTGTCTTGACATGGCTTACGAAGCTGAAACCGGAACTGCTGTAGAGCCACTCTATTGAACCAGGCAGAAACGATGATGAGCGGGGATTTGCAGTAGCGCCACTTCGTGGGGCAGCAAGGAGGCTCCGTTCAAAACAAAAATGGCGTTCAGCAAGTCGAACCATGCACCGGTCAGAGTCTGTGCATGGTGCTCTCGATCGAGTTGGCTCAAGGAGTGTCCGAAAAGTCAGACGAGAGGTTGCAAGGTGTCCGAACTTTCGGCAGTTGTTATACATTATGGTCTATGGGGAGAATGGTGGTGCCGCGAAGCAGACCAAATAATCAAGCATGTCCAAATTTTTGGAGTCCGGAAAATCGGTCGGCGACTGTATATGATGTAACGAAAGAATTGTAATTCCCCTTGAAAGTCCCCATAGAAACCCATCTGTTTAAAATTTCGTTTTAACAAAAAAAATTCATTGATCTACGGATATAAAGAAAATCTTCATTCCAAAATCGCACCTAACAAGCCACTTTGTACACAACATATAGATTTCTTAAATTGCGCGACGCGTTGCGGCCCTCTGATGCGGTAGTTCAAATCTCCCATGGCGCCCCCTTGTTAACACTCCGAAGAGCTCACTTTCAAACTGTCGTCCGCGGTCGGTTGTTACCACGCTGGGGCAGCCGAAACGAGATATTCAACCGGCTACGAAAACGGACGCCACGGTGGACGCCCTAATATAGTGTACAGGAAACGCATCAGGCCAGCGCGTGTAACAGTCAACGCAGGTGAGGATGTATCGTTTACCACGCGATGAAGGCAGCGGACCGACAATGTCGATGTGAACGTGGTCAAAGCGAGAGTCAGGCGGACGGAACGGATGAAGTGGTGACTTGGTGTGGCGGTTCATTTTTGCATGTTGGCAGCGCTGACATTCTCGAGCCCAGCGGCGGACATCTGCATTGATGCCGGGCCACACATAACTGGAGGTGATGAGGCGCTGAGTGGCACGAACACCAGGATGGCTCGAGTCGTGTAGCTTCCAAAAAACTTGACGGTGCGAGGAAGGCACAAATGGACGGGCACAGCCTGTTGACATGTTGCAGACGATCCTACTGGAGGAGAATGGCAATGGCACCTCAGCAAATGAGAGAGATGTGGACCCTGCACGCAGGTCACGCAGCTTGTTGTGACTCTGCAATCTCGAAATCCACAGCAGCAGTGGAAAATGCGTCGACACGTGACAGGGCATCGGCAGCCGCATTAACAGTTCCTTCGATGTACCGTAGGTCGACCGTGAATTCGGATATAAAATGCAGGTGCCGAATTTGCCGGGACGTGTGTGTGCTGTAGTTTCCACAGAAAGCGAATGTCAGTGGCTTATGATCCATCAGTATGTGGAACACGGTACCTTCGAAAAGGTGGCGAAAGTGGCGAATGCCAAGGTAGACAGCCAGGAGTTCGCGGTCGAAAGTGCTGTATCGAGTTTCTGCCGGCTTTATCTTCTGCGAAAAGAATCCGAGTGGACACCACAAATTCTGCTGGAATTGTTGCAGAACTGCACCAACAGCACTGGAGGAGGCGTCGGTGAGGAGCCGCATGGGCGCGTCAGTTAGGGGATGCACTAGGAGGGTGGCTTGTGCCAGAGCATTCTTGGCTTCTTGGAAGGCGGCGTCTGCTTCGGATGTTTACTCCAAGATTGCAGATGGTGTCTTTGGAGCCTTCAGCATGTCGGTCAAAGGTAGAATGATGCGCGCTATATTAGGCAGGAACCGACGATGGAAGTTCAGAAGCCGGAGAAATTCGTGGAGCTTGCGAAGCGACGTTAGGCGTGGAAAATCCCGCAGAGCTTGAACCTTCCTGTCCAATGGCTTGATTCCTTCAGGTGTGACAAGATGTCCAAGAAATTCGACGTCAACACCAAAGACACATTTGGCCGTGTTGATAGTCAAGCCATGTTCCTGCAGTCGCGAAAACAGCAACTGCAGGTGGTCAGCGTGCTGCTCTGGTGAACAACTTGACACCAGCGGATCATCGAGATAGGCGATGACGAAGTGCAGAACATGTATAACTTCATTGATGAAGCATTGAAAAGTTTGGCCTGCATTCCAAAACCCGAAATGCATGCGGACATACTCGAATAAACCAAACGGTGTTGTGATGGCAGTCTTCGGTATGTCCGCTGGTTCCACAGGAATTTGATGATATGCCTTGACTAGGTCAATCTTGCTAAATTTGGTTGTTCCAGCAAAAGTGGTAGCGAAGTCGTGAATGTGCGGGACCGGGTACCCGTCGGTGGCGCTGCGGTCATTCAATGCATGATAGTCTCCACAAGGGCGCCAATCTCCGGGGTCACGCTTGGGCACCATGTGTAGGGCAGGTGACCAGCTGCTTGATGATGGGCGGATTATACCTAACTGCAGCATGTGGTCAAATTCTCTGCAAGCTGTGGCGAGGCGGTCTCCAGCAAGACGTCGTGGCTTGCAGGACGCTGGAGGACCCGTGGTGACGATGTGGTGCGTCACAGTGTGTCGCACCGGAAGCTCCAGGTTGCTAGGCTTGGCAAGTTGAGGAAATTCACTAAGGATAGAAGCAAATTGTGATGGCAAATGCGGAGCTGCTTACGTAGAGGCGGACAGCAGTGCGAGGATACCTTGCACGGAGAGGCTGGTCGTACAGTCCACAAGTTGACGGGAGCGGAGATTCACGTTTAAACCGAAATGGGTAAGAAAGTCCGCACCTAGTATGGCGAAGCGCATGTCGGCGAGGAAGAAAATCCACTGAAATATGCGACGCAGGCTCAGGTCAATGGTGAGGAAGCGTTGGCCATATGTTGCGATTGTGGATGTATTCACAGCTTGCAAAGGCGCAGTCCTCAGACAACGGTGTCAGTCATGGCGGGAGGCAGGAATGACGCTTACCTCTGCACCAGTGTCCACAAGAAAGCGATGGCCTGCGGTCCTGTCTGTGAGGTAGAATGGGCGGCTTCGCGTAGCGGTTGCGTCATGCGCCGCCATTAATGGCTCGCTTCCATGTTTCCCTGCCAGCGACAAGGCTGTCGGCATTTTGCAGTGCTGGCACTGAACCTGGTGTGGTACCAGCGGAAGTCGTCGGAAGTGTGTCTTCGGTGGGAACGGGAACGCGAACGTGATTCACCTCTAGCCAGTGGAGAGCGACAAGGCGTGTCCATCTGCATTGCTGCCATGGTGTCCATCAGCCTGTCAATTTTCTCCTCGAGGTGAGTTTGACGGGCCTCGAGGTCTGATGTGACAGTGGTCGAGGACACCGTGGGGCTTGCGCCGGAGTAGTCGTTCACGCGGTCCAAGAGCTCTGCCAGTTTGTCAAGAGTTACAACAAATGATTGACGACCTTGACAGAGAGAGTGTAAATGGGGTTGAAGATTAATATGCAGAAGGCAAAGGTAATGATGAATATCCGGGCAAAGGAACAAGAGTTCAGGATTGGCAGTCAGCCTCTAGAGTCTATGAAGGAGTACATTTACCTAGGTCAATTAATCACAGGGAACCCTGATCATGAGAAGGAAACTCATAGAAGAACAAAAATGGGTCAGATCGCATACGGCAGAGATAGTCAGCTCCTGACTGGAAGTTTACGATTATTATTAAAAAGGAAGGTGTACAATCAGTGCATTTTACCAGTGCTCACATATGGGGCAGAGACTTGGAGACTGACGATGAAGCTTGAGAACAAGTTAAGGACCATGCAAAAAGCAATGGAACGAAGATTGCTAAACGTTAAGAAATAGAAAAAGGGCGGTTTGGGATCAGAGAGCAAACGGGTATAGACTATACAGTCGCTGACCGTTTATTCGGACCTCACGGGGACTGCGGAAGTGTCCGAATAGGCTAGTGTCCGAAAAAGCAGATTAAGAAAAAAAAAAAAAAAGAAATCCTTTATTTCCAAGCACTTACTCGGGCTCGGCAGTAGGCTTGAAAAAATCGTGAGTGCGCCGTTGCACGCTGTTTTGTTTACGCGCAGTCAGATCAGCCTGAATCTCGGAGAGGGTCGTGCAGTCACTATTTCAGGACAACATTCATTTGGGCTAGATGGTGCATACTTGAATTAGGAAGGAACAGCGCCAACTAAGACGATCAGAAGTGGGGAGAACGACACAGGATGGCACTTGTCCTGTGTCGTTCTCCCCACTTGTGATCGTCTTAGTTGGTGCTGTTCCTGACGGTCACTATAGGCGGCTGAAAGCACAGTCACTGCTTGTACACTCTCCGCATGCGACGGCAGCGTAGCACATGGTGCGTCATCTTCCGACTCGGAGTCATCGTCCGGGGGTGCAGCAGAAACCTAACTAATGATCTCGCCGTCGTCGAGTTCTGCGAATGTCAGTACAGCAGTGTCAGCACCTGTGAAACTGTCAAACGAGACGGTGTCTGGAATTGCCATGCAACCACTGCGCAGGCCTCAGCAGAACATTTTCGGCGTCGGTAGGGAGCACATCGGAAGGCGAGAAATCCTAGGCCTCCCGGAACCCGCTTGCCTGTATTCCCCAGGGCTGTCTGCGCGGGCACTGCCAGCGCCATTAAACACTTGACGCAATGTTTCCTTATGCCACGTTGAATCACCACAACCTCGACACAGCCCACAAAGCAAACACCACAACGCTACCACGCTGACACCAGTCACGCAAACTAAAAATGTGGTCTACTCGCAGCGCCGTGCACGAAGAAAGAAACAAATCAGCTGCTGGATTGTCTTGACATGGCTTACTAAGCTGATACGGGAACTGCTGTAGCCACTTTATCGATCGAGGCAGAAACGATGATGATGAGCAGGGATTTGCACTAGCGCCACTTCATGGGCAGCAAGGAGGCTTCATTCAAAACAAAAATGCGGTCAGCAAGTCAAACCATGCACCAGTCATAGCTGGCGCATGGTGCAAGTGCCCTCAATCGAGTTGGCTCAAGGAGTGTCCTAAAAATCAGACGAGAGGTTGCAAGGTGTCTGAAATTTCGGCAGTTATACATTATGGTCTATGGGGGGAATGGTGGTGCCCCAAAGCAGACCGAATAATCGAGCATGTCCGAATTTTTGGAGTCCGAGAAATCAGTCAGCCACTGTATTCTAATTGACACCAAGAGAAAAAATATGGAGCTGGGCAGGTCATGTAATGCGCAGGTTAGATCATTAGGGTGACAGAATGGGTACCAAGAGAAGGGAAGCGCTAGTTGGAATCAGTTGGCGCAGGACAGGGGTAATTGGAGATCGCAAGGAGAGGCCTTCGTCCTCCAGTGGACATAGAACAGGCTGATGATGATGATGATGAGCATAGGCTTATCGAGATGACAAAGCAGGGTAAAAATACAGCACAATGTGTGTTAATAGCATGCAGGCGATGGTAAGGGCTAAAGCTGCCAAGGAATAGTGATTGAAATGGAATAATGAATTGTGAATCATCATCATTTTATTTCCACTGTAGGATGAAGGCCTCTCCCTGCGATCTCCAATTACCCCTGCCCTGCACCAACCATTTCCAACTAGCGCCCGCGAATTTCCTAATTTCATTGCCTCTCCTAGTTTTCTGCCGTCCTTCTGCGCTTCCCTTCTCTTAGTACCCATTATGCAACCCTAATGGTCCACCGGTTATCTGCGCATTACATGACCTGCCAAGCTCCATTTTTGTAAATTGTGAATGCTAGATGTTAAATGCCTGTAAAATTCGGCTGCTGTAAAATGAGTAAGATATACAAGTATCACAGTCGAGTCTCGATGTACAGTTAAACCTCAATATAATGGAAGTCTGTAAAATTCGCAATTTGCTTCATTCTATAGAAATTTGACCTTTTATGGAAATAAGTACAGTCACCAATCGAATTTTCTTACATAGAAACGGACCGCAATATTTTTCATTTTATCGACAAACGTAAAAAGCAAATTTGAATGAGAAAACTCATTTTGATAAATTTGGGAGTGGTGACGAATGATACAGTTCCATGCCATGACAATATCTTCACATCGGCAGCACGAATTAAGCGAAACAAGCCACGATTTTACGTGTGCTGTGCCCCCGCGGCTGATAGTGTCGCCTGCACTGCGACGACGCTATCAAGGAAAATGCCGGCAGCTAATGCTTTGCCTGCCTCTTGCTATAACTGGTCACCGAAACTTTACACTAAACGCAGGCTAAGACAGCTTACATGGGGCCACGCCATCTTGCCCACTTTTTGCACATGCGGCAGATTACCTCTAAAGTGGAGTGCACGGCTGCATATGCGCTCAGCCACACTTGCAGCCATGCGCAGCTATGGCCAAGAGCACCAGCTTACCACTGCCCCCTCGGGCGGGAAGGCGGCACTCGTGAAGCCATCGTGATTCTCCTCTTGCCTTGCACACTTTCACTCGCACCTAAAGGACACAGTGTGCAGGGCATGACATGATCTCATTGCACTTGGACTTTCTTTACCATGGACACCTGAACTATTCCAAAGCGCAAACAACACCATCAGCAAAGTGCGAAGTGTGGCATCCCCGCGAACACAGAGGTTACATTTCTTCATGCGCATAGCTAGTATGGCTGCAGAAGGAAGCGCGAAAGAAATAGGCATGCACAGAAAGAGGAGACGCACCTCCATTGCTAGGCAACACCTGCCTACTCGGAGCATACTCTCTCAAAACCTGATGCGTCGTTGCCTCCGCGATAGATTAAAAAATTCTCGTGCATTCTTGTTGAGCGCCGTCTCGGGTTTTCCGAACCAATGCGCTGCGGCATCCACTTTCTGCACTTTGTCTGCCAAGTTACCATTTCGGCTGCCATGAGGGATACACTGAAAACTAGGAAACCCCAAATGTCGGAATGTTAGTTCGTAGTACTGAGGTGTTGTTCACATGAGATGGAAACTGAATAACGGTCATTATTCTGGAAAGTTCGTAGTACTGAAATGTTTTTACGTTGGAACCATAAGAAGTTGGCAGGGAATTTCTGAAAAGTTTGTTAATCTGAAAAGTTAGTTAATGCAGTGTTCGTGGTAATGAAGTTTCACTGTGAAAACATGACAGTGATGAGAGATGTCTGCTATCCCACAAGTGTTTCGTTATGCAGGAATAATGTAGTAAAACGTGTCGATGACACTAGCCCTCGTGCCTCAACAGGGCCCT
The DNA here is from genome assembly GCF_050947875.1 of Dermacentor variabilis. Lineage (NCBI taxonomy): Eukaryota > Metazoa > Arthropoda > Arachnida > Ixodida > Ixodidae > Dermacentor > Dermacentor variabilis. The sequence continues at coordinate 144,775,088 of NC_134576.1, read as the reverse complement.
TGGAACGAAAGTGCTCTACAAAAGTGGTGTTGCAGCAGCAGCCTTTAGCAAGAGGGTGATAGCACACCACACAAATATGACACTCCTTTAAAGAAACAAAAGTATAGGGCACTAGATGTCATCTAGTCTTTCGTACTGTGCCACCAAAAACCTCTATAAATATGCAATCTCTCAGAAAAGATCTTGGCCAACTGTGCGATGTCCAGGGTGTCTACCAACCGGGAAAACTGGGAATTCTCAGGGATTTAGAATAGTCTGGAAATGCTCAGGGAATTTGTGCTTCTATCAGAGAAAATTAGCTGTAATTTTATTGAACGGGAATGAAAGTCGTGCTAATGCTAACTCTACTAACAGAGAGGAATCGTAACAGATTGTCTTTGACCCCTGTCGTCGGCTGGAGGAGTTGCCAGTGTAGTCAACTGATTTTGTGGACGCCCGATAATTCGGACGGCTTCGTGGCACCACCACGTACCCCATAGTCAATGTATAAAAACCTTTTAAATGTCTGACTCAAGAACCCTTTGCAGTCTGATTTTCCAGATCTTTTGCCATGATCGCAGGACCGAAATGTCAATAATCAAAGCCACCACCGCTGCCATTTTGATTACCTCACTGCCTCGAACTGGCGCTGTTGCACCCAAATTCGCTGGCAGCCGTAGCCACCACCATGGCAACGCTAGGCCTAGCTGCTTCGACGTTCGGTGCCGTGTGTTCCATTGAAAGAATTTGCTGCTGTCAGCAATGACATCGACTCTGCCTTTGAAATTCTTGCGACTGGCTTCGAAGCTCGAAATGCACTGCGCGTTGCATAATACCGGTTCCAGAAAGCCCGTTTCGCTTCAAATCGGAAATATTACACGGTGGAGCATACGCAAAGTATTCCAGTGAAGCTTAACAAGCATAGGAAGGGGCAATTGTCATGGGACACAGACGCCGCTCGCCGTCACCCCTTCGCCGCTCTACGTCCCCACTTCGACCTGCTTCTCAATTCGCCGAGCGTCGTCCGGAAAACTGAATTACTGAACTGAAAAGCTGCATCGAACGACAGGACAGAAATTCCTCCATCGCGTCCGTACGATATGATATTGGTTATTGTAGAAGGTGTACAAGTCGAAGCTTTGATAGATACTGGTGCTAGTGTTTCAATTATTCACCGTGCATTGTGCTCGCGACTCCGGACAGTTACGACCCCCCTATGATGGACCAACGCTACTCGCTGCTCAAGGGGCCGCCATTCGACCTATCGGCATGTGCACTGCTCGTATTTCCATTGACGGACTTCTGCATTACGTGCAATTTGCAGTGCTAAGTTCGTGTGCCCAGCAGCTCATATTGGGGTGGGATTTTCTTTCTACGGCCTCCGCCTCCATCTGCTGTGGGCAACGCGTTCTCCACATGACTGACACGACCTATTCACTTCATGTAGATGACGCACCACTTCACTTGCTTGCTGCAGAAGATACCGCGCTACCACCTCGCCATCAAAGCATTGTTACTATCACGTCTGATGTCATTGACTGCGGCGACGTGCTCGTATTACCATCTGCATGCTGTCTCGCAAGAGGGATAGCCTTTGCATCAGGGCTGGTTCGGTTTGATCATGGCTCTGCACTTCTCTCGTTACAAACCCGACATCCGAAAAGATTCTCATCCCTAAAGGCAGTACATTGGCTTGCGCCACTGAATCGGAGTCTATCTCTGTTGTTTCCTTTAAAGCAGCTTCCTCTGAAATTCCTTGCACTGGACAGACCGCATCTCCTTCAGCTCTTGCAGATGCCATCAGTTCCGACCTGACACCTTCGCAGTCACAACAGTTGCTTGCTTTGCTCCAAAAACATGAAGCTTCGTTTGATGCGTATTCATCTTCGTTGGGAAAAACTTCGATTACGACGCATCGGATAGAGACAGATGGCACATCTATCGTGCGCCGTAGACCGTATCGCTAGCCGAGAGGAAAGTCATTGACGAGAACGTCACCGACATGCTCCAACGGAACATAATCCGCCCCTCTGCTAGCCCTTGGTCATCCCCCGTTGTTTTGGTTCGTAAAAAAGACTGCTCTGTTCGATTTTGTATCGACTACCGAGCACTTAACAAGATCACACGCAAGGACGTATACCCTATGCCGCGAATAGACGATGCTTTGGATTCCCTGCAGGGTGCCGAGTACTTCTCCAGTCTCGATCTGCGTTCTGGCTACTGGCAGATACCTATGCATGAGGACGATAAAGGGAAAACAGCGTTTTCGACACCAGATGGGCTCTACGAGTTTAATGTCATGCCTTTCGGCCTCTGCAACGCGCCCGCAACGTTCGCGAGAACAGCCAGGATGGGGGGGGGGGGGGGGGCGCTCTCGCGCAAGGGGGCATTAGTGTGGGCATTTATAGCTATTGGCGGCGAGGAGTTACGGAGTCGCCATCTATCTGAAGCACCTCGCTGGCGTAGTATGAGGGATCACGCGGCGCGCTCCTCATAGGTTTTGCTGTCAGAGCTCACTGAAAACACCACGCGCGAGCTCTCCCGGACATTTCTGTAAGTACTTTCGAAACGAAAGAAGTTTTTTTACTCTCTAGATAACAATCTTGGGCAAACTGAAAGCATACAATCGTTTACAGACGCTATCTCTTTACCGAATACGTACAGTGAACGCCACTGCGCGCGGTCGCCACGATGGAGTTTCCCGAACCGGCTTCTTGCGTGAAAGGTAGGTAAACGCTGAGAGCAAACTATGTGAAATATGTTATTATAGTGTTTATATAACTAAATGGAGCGTAATAGAAAGAAGCCTCAATGCAGCGATAGCGCAGATTCGCAGCGACCGACTGCGCGTCTGCATGCTTGTCCTCGCACTGTTTCGCTTTCTCCGCGCGCGCATTTTCGCACCGTGCCATGAGCTTCAGGCCGCAGAATATGAGCATTGGACAGTATACAAGCAACCATTGTTGCGTGGGCGCTATCAGAGCTGTTCAAAAATAATTTCATTGTAGAGACTTCGACGCCTACTGGGACGGTGATGTGCCGTCGCGACGATTCAATCTTTTTTTTTCTTTAAATTCTTTGACCTTTCAATATTATTTCTCGAGTTGCGTCGCGCTGTATGTTTATCGGTGTTCTCAGCGTGCAATTTCCCGCTGCTTCTTTTTTGTAATCCAGTGCATTAATTCATAACACAATTATGACCATATACCATCCTTTTTTTAAACGTGCTTCTTACCGCTGCCTTTCCACTCCACTGAACTTGCCAGTATCTATAGCATCGACAAGTTCATAGACCAAACCGTCATGACATTAGTCGGGCAGCGGACTCGGGCGAGCGTCTCAGTGCGCGTTTTGAGAACATCGCAGACCCGGCGCCGTAGCAGAAATCTTCCTCTCGTCTGTTCTTGCTGCATACCTGAGTTGTAGCCGATGACTGTTTGCCGGTTTTATGTTTCGTGAGCCAAGCTTCACGCAGCTTCTTGTCCTGCGGCTACATGTGACTGACACCGGCCTCCGTTACGTGCGTCCGGCCCTGCGGCACCGAGCAGTAGCCTACCATGTTGCGCGCCTTCAAAGGCAGCCACTACCTATTGTAGTGCTTTCAAGCGTTGTAAAGGAGACACTCGAAGCGGGAAAATTTCGCCACTAAATGAGGACCGCAGCGTACGAGGGAATTCAAACTCGTTTTCAGCTCGCTTCGGCGCTCCCGAAGCAGCCGACGCGGCCGCTATGTCCACGTGATCCCTCCTAGCACGTCACGCCGACGGTGGTGCCAGCCTTTCTAGTGGTGGAGCTCGAGGCCAATACATTGTCATCTGTACATGATCATCATCATGTGGGGTTCATATGGGGTTCTTCTTCATCGCTTGTGGGGCTCGCTCTTGTGTGATCCGTGCTTTGGGCGTGGTCGGTTCGCCGCATCTCTGACACGTAATAAACATCGTGATAACTGCTGCATCACAGTATTTCTTTAAAGGGCCCCTGAAATGGTTCGGTCAAATTTTGTAGGCAAGTAGGGTACAGCTAAAGTTAATAATTTGCACCACAATTTGTGTAAAGCATCTCATATGAAGAAAGTTACGGATAATTACAAGCTACCCTCCTCCATAGTCATGCATTTTCTCCTCAACTCGTTCGCCAAGTGATTGGGGCCAAGCTCTGCCTTTACTGGCTCTGCGTCGTGATGGCGTGTTACTTCCGGCTCTTTAGGAACGAGCGTGCGAAGCCTCTCCAACCTCTCCGCCAGCTGCTTGGCAGTCAACTCTAAGCGAGATCTATCGAAGCAGTTTGTGTTACGAGCATTCTGTCGCAGCTGCGAACATGTCTGGTATTCTGGTAACCACAAGCGAGCTGGGCATTTCGACGGAAGAGTGGAGGCATAAACTGATGAAGGAACTTTAGTATAAACATACGTGAGCGGCCCGATCGGTCTCCACGGTCCAGCCACCTGGCGGCACATAGCTTAACCAGCCAAACAAAGAGCTAATGTTGCTCCAACCAAGTGTAAAACATTTTAAACATTTACAAAAGCAATGTGTTGATGATTACACTCCTGCAGAAAATTTACACTTATAGCAAAGAATACACTTCGTTACTTTGTTTGGTTGAGCACTGTGCCACCAGGTGGCTGCATAGTGCAGACCATTCTAAATCCCTATTAGACTTCGTAAAGTAGTGCCATGCTTAGAAGAATGCCGCCTCCTCCTCGCATGCTCTGGCTGACGCCGCGGTGCTATTGGCCTAATAGCATCACGTGGGCCCTCATGCCTTGCTTCAGCGCCATTTTTGCTCGAGAAGCATCTACGAAGTAGAGAGGAGAGTATGTTGGCGCCATTACTACGCTCGAGCAGTGTAGGTGGTGCCACGGTCGAGGAGGGAGCCTGAAAGAGAAGAAACGGAGTGAAGGCGGAGGAGAGTGTCGCTACTTTACAAAGTTTAAGGGGCTTTAGACCATTCATGTTTGCGCTTCTGCTCATCCCGTGAAACGGCACTGTCAAACAGCCAGGCCCTGTCTCTTTGCGCTTGCGTTTACCCGAATACCGGACTCTCGGGACGCTATTGTGGTAGTAATCCTCTGGTGTAAAGTGATGGCTGCAAACGCGCAAATCCTCTCACAGATTGGATAGTAGCAGCAGTCGGATGCACTAGAGCCACTCCGCTCAGCTGCTGCCTTGCAGAGGGACACGATGTCACAGCTTGTCATATTGCCATTCGCTACATTTGCAGCCTACAACGCAACAAAGGTGAATCATGGTGCTTGCGAAAAGGCTTACAACCTCAGAGCTCTCGTCAAAACAAAGTACGTTGTAACACAAGCAGACGACACTTGCTGTGTGCCGGAAGTGCTTAGATGTACCAAAAAATTGTTCTTGTGCATTCTCTTTGTTACTTTCTTTTTATAGAAACAAATTAACTCACATTCCAACTATTAAGAACAACATTTGTTCACCATGAAGTCGGAAAAATTATCGATGATGCGACCTGAGCAGCTAATCAGATAGCTCGCTGTACTGACATTAATTGGGTGGATGACGTCAAATGGGTAGGGGCGGCTGAAAAATTCAGCCTAGCAGTGTGCTGCGATCGGCAGCGATGTACATTTGTAAAACCGTATAATAAATCACACGATTTACGTGGAGCACTTAGTTGCATAAGTAAATGATCAAAAGTACCTACTCGAACGGCTCAGTACGTTTGTAGAAAATCGTCAAAATCGTTTCAGGGTCTCTAATTATGCACTCGCGCATGCGTCGTCTTCCGTCGCAGTATGAGCACCAATATGCCTAATAATTGTACTGGCAGGCCTTTAGAGCTTTTTTAGACATGCCTGTGGCGATTTGAGCCTCTAAGGGCTCTAAGAAACTTGCATTCATTTTTTTCGGACGTTTTCACGGCCCCTAAGGAGTCCAAAAAATCGGACAATGACTCTACAACTTACCAAGAGGATGCTTGAAGTGGTCCGTGGGGCGAACGTGCAGCAGAAGGAGGACAAGAATAGAGGAATTGTCCTAGGAATAAAAGGGAAAGGAAGCGTGCCACCACTTCTTTGAAGGAGCTTGAGCTCAAAAATCTATGGGCACTTTGCTGACCTAAACTGCGATAGGCGAAAGCCTATCTATGACTGCCTCTGTTGCTGTTGTCTGAACTGTTCTGCGAACAGATGTCACTGGGCCGCGAGCACGGGATGCAATCGCAGCCATATGGCTGCAATGTTGGTCGCCAACGTGCGCGCACCTGCACGCGCATGTCCGCCCACTTGCACAGCGCTACTGGCATGGCGCGCCTCCTCTCCTTGCTCCGCTCGCTGGTGATCACCGCTTTCCTGCGTCCACCACTGAGTGCACCTGGACACTCATGAGCCACTAAAAGTTTATGCACTAAAGGCTTAGTAAACTCTTTGCGCGCTGGCCGAGAATATGTTGAGACACTTCAGCTTGACTTTCCAGCTGCTGAGAGAGAATCTCACTCGTGACAAAGTTCGGGCCTCATACCAATGAGCTTGCTATCAGTTGATAGAAATAGCTCATATTTGAAAATATTTGCTCGTATATGCATCTCCTTTTTATTTGTATTTCCAAATGTTCGACTGAATTCGCACTGGGTTTTGCCATTTTTTCTGATATATTTTATTCGCTGTGCATTTTACTAACCCCTCTCTTCCGTTTTCTTTTTGAATAAAATAAACACTACTTTTTACTATTAAAACTGGATTAAGTTGTTTATTTTTTTAACATGCTTACTAAAGAGTGACAGCATCGTGTGATATGGTGTCAGCCCATCTTGACATAAAACAAAGTTCTGTATCACTCAGGCAATTTCGCAAAGGCGCTCAGGGAAAACCTGGAAAACTTGGGGGATTCGGAAATGTCAACTTGTTAGACACCCTGGATGTTGCAACTGCATTTTTGTCATCTGAAATGTGATCGCACTTAAAGGCGTTCAGTTACAAGACGGCTGCAGTGCTTTTGAAACCAGCCAGTGCAGGCGACTTGACAAACGCAAATGCGCTGTGGTCTGTTGCCGTACCCCTAGCCCCGACAATAAAAGAACATGGTGGCCATCTACAGACGCTGTGCAATAGAATGGTCACAGAATCCAAGCTGGATGTTTTATTGCAAGCTCCACATTCACAGTGGGCTCTGCTCACTGGCTATCAGAACTTTTGCTTTTCTTGGACTGTACAATACATTGCCTAGCAAAACTTGAGGAGATGGTGCTTTCGATGTACTTCTTTGCATTGTTCGTTGGGCACTGGTGTGCTGCCTAGCCAGGGAGAGCAGCAGGTCTGACTCATTTACCCCTTTCTTCCCAACTGGGAGCACGAAAGCTGCTTCCCTAAACTGGAGTGTCTCATTGTTGATGGCGTGTGTTGGTTGGTCCCGCCGATGCAGGCCGGATTCCGAGAACCCGTTCAATGCCACCAGTGGCAGCGCAGGGCCTGCGCAGCAGCGTCGTATCCGCAAGGCAATTCGACGGAAGCCCACACCACGGTAGCTCTGGACTGTCTGGCTGCTGCCAACACATGCACTGTATGTGCCCTCAGGTCCTGTTGAAGCGCTGCGCCAGGGCCCGCACGATGCTGCCCGGAATCTCCTGGTGCTGCTGAATGAGGGCCTCCACTGCACTGGCTGCCTGCGAGATGACGGTCTTTTTCCTGTGTGCTGTTTTTTAGAAAGGGGCACTCGTGCGAAAAGGCCTCGCACTGTGCTGGTATGGCGGAAGGCTTGAAAAGTTGCCACACACTTGATCATGTAAAGAAAAGGGATACTGGCAGTTTATTGAGCACTTTTTGTCCACGAGTTAAGCCAGTATTTCTAACTTATTTATCCCTGTTTAAGCTCCACACAGTGTGGTGCTCCTCTCCCCCACCCTTCAGATTTTCGTTTTCTTTACACAGCTGTGAGATTTGATGCGTTTTATGTTGCTTTGACAACTTCCAATGTGATGGGAAATTCTAGTGCAGTAAAGTTAAGGAGTTGTGAAAATTTGGGGCGAAAGAATGCGAGCTCGAAGAAGAGCGAATACTCTGCTATGTCTGTACAGTCTAGTGTAGATATTTTTATTTGAAATTTACACTAGAATTTCCCGAAGTTGTTGGAGTAGCTAAGTTTATTTGAATGTTAAGAGTTTTGTGAATGTTGCACAAAATGTAGCATACTGTAGTCCCAGTTTGTGCACCACTCACATGTCAGTTTTCACTAGCAAATGAATTGCAATACATTCAGGCTGCTCACCTTGTGGGCAAGCTCCTGAGGAGACATGTTCGGGTCAAACGGAATAGGCGGCCCAACAATGGTCCTGCAGTGCGAGTGAAACAGTTAGAAGGATCACCACTTCAATTAAGATGTGCTAGGCATTTACCTCAATTTTACGGGGAACCCTCCATATATTGGTACAATGGGAAGCCTTGTCCTGTCGTATAGCCTCTTGAACAGACCTGTGCCAGAGGGAGAATGCACCAGGATCCCCCTTATTTGGAGGCCATCCCACAGCAGAATGTTAATGCGCCAATAAACTTGTTCAACATGCAGACATTCTAGAGCCTGTCTCAGTGTGAGTCTCCACTGAATGAATTTGTCAAACATATATATGTATGCAGAACATTGAAAATATTTCCTCACTTGGCGACTGTGCTGGCAGAGTGACCTAACCTTGAATTCTTTCATACAATGATGACACTCACTGCACCGCCTTCTTTCACTACTAAAATGTGGTGCATCAAGACATGCAAACAATACAGCAGAATCCCATTGCGTATGAGCAATAGAGAATACAAAAACATCCCCAATATAGTTCTGTTCCTTTTTTGCCAGCTCACACATTCCTGGAAAACTTACCTTTTGGCACTGATATTCAGTGCATCGCCAAAATGCGATACCATGTAGGGAACAAAAAAATTAAATGAAATGGCTGAGGTGTAACTCTTGTAAACTTAGTTATCACATGCAAAAGGTCTGTTTGGCTTGCTTTTGCAAAGACTATGCATACAGTTTCATTAAAGTTAGGCCACAGTCTTCCACACACGTTACACATGCTGCCAAACGGTTTGTCTGTGAAGTCGTGGTGAACCCTGGCCATTGCAGTCGAGCTTGCCGCCAGTTGAAGGGTGTGGTTTATTATGGGTGCCACTGCTTTATCCACGGCTTTGTCTCCTCGTTCATGTTGCTGAATGACGACGGCAGTTGCAGTAGCTTCGATCTTGGCAAGCTTCTCTATATAATGTGCTAACCTGGCCTCCCTTTGCTTGAGAATTTGCAGCCTGCCATTTAGCTATATCTACTGGATGATTAGATTCAGCCTATTGCTTGCACTGAAGTGCACGATCCATGGCGAGACTAAGCGCCAGCGAAGCAGCTGTTAAACGCTCGCCTAGTCACATGGTACTGCAGTGGTAAGGCCTTTTCGCAACAAATCGTGGCGTGACGTCACACCTGCCACACTTGCGCTCCGCTGGCTCATTGCGATGCAATCAGTGACATTGCGAGACATGGCATAGTATAGCTTTATCTCTAAAAATTAGTAACCATTATGTGCAGTTTGCTTGGTTTTTCTGTGCTCACGAGTTCAGGCTGACTGATGGTAAGTCACCCTAATTTTTGACTTGGGTGTCTCTTAGTGGCACGTGCACCTTGACGTTGGTGTTTAGGTTAAACGAGCGAACGTCTCTCCCCTGGCACGACATGCAGGTGAGGAGAAAGCACAATGTGCACCATCTGGCAGGGCATAGCCCCTTGGCGAGTGGCACACGAAGCGCACCTTACTCTCTGGTGCTGACATCAGAGCATGTAACGCGTGCAAGCGAGCAGGTGCGCGCCGGGAGAGAAGGAGGAGGGAGTCACGCCAAATCTGCTCAGTCTATGCCAGGTGGCAGTTTTCCATTAATTAGCCAGTTAAATATCATGCCACCTTCTTGTGTGTGATGTCACTACTTCCAGGTTTCAAGGAATTTCACCAAAGTCGTGCTCACGTGGTGGGTCTCTAGAGAGTCTATGATTCTGTGCTTCGGTGTGTGTGGTAATTGGTGAACTTTAATTATTACTGACACTTCAGTAACTAAACTTATGCTCTGATATATCTATACTGAAACCCACAATTTTTTTTTTTTTTAAATATCGTTCTCGCTCATCTCAGGAGGTAGACCAGAAGTGGTGCTATAGCTGCCCCCTGCAGCAACTTCCCCACAATACTTGCCCACCAGTCACAGCACCAACAAGTGAATGGAGTAATGCATTTCTGCAGGCACATTACAATTTTGCTAAAAGGTCAAAATTCTGTTCTTTTAAATATTTTGTGCCAGCATGTCAACCTGAGCATTCACATATGTGGGCTGTTTTAGCAGAAAAAAAAAAAAGTTGCTGAAACTTGCTAGGTTGAGTTGCTTTAGAATGCACCTTACCTATAAGAGTAGACTGTCAAAATCTATGACTTCATGCAGAAGTGTAATTTCCTAATGCACCTAGCAACATATTCGGCAAAAAAACAATATAAGGTAGGTGCGCGAGCCCTTCAGTTCCTTTCTAAAACACTGCATGCACAAGCAGTACCGCGACCGAAGGCGACTGCCCGGAAGGCTTCACGGATGTTCTCTGTGAAGACGGGCACGATGGGCACTCGAGCCTCGATGGCAGCCTTGGCAAAGCCCAGCCGTTTCTTCCAGAGTAGGCGATACCACTCGTCCCCAAACTGGGCCTCGAGCACACCTCCGGGGGCGATGGCGAGAAGGTTGCCATCGCGCATAACCTGGGCACAGCTCTGCACGGTGCCAGGGCTCACCTTGAACACCTCCGTCAAGATCTTGAAGCCTGTGGCAAACAATCACATTCGTGAGCTGTGCACCTCAACATTCACATAGCAGATAGGTGTTGAAGAATAAATGAATGGCTGGTGTTTGCCATAATTCGTCAAATGGCCAGTGGTTGATGCCCACTTACACTACACATTCATATCTTTTCAGAACACAAGTGCAAATACCAGGGTGTCTACCAACCGGGAATTCTCATGGATTTTGAATGGTTGGGAAATACTCTGGGGGGGTATTTGTGCTTCTATCAGGGAAAATGAGCAGTAATTTTGTTGAAAGAGAATGAAAGTCCTAATATTGGCTCGAGTGACAGAGAGATATTGTAATAAATCCTCTTTGATGCTGTGCCGTCCGCTGGAGGAGTTGCCAGTGTACCGTTAACGACCAACTTTTCAGACGGCTTCGCAGCGCCACCACGTCCCCCATAGAGAATGTCTGAAATTACGGATGCAAAAATCCTTCGCCGTCAGAGTTTTCAGACTTTTTGCCGTGACTGCCGGCCCGAAACAGCATTAATCAAATCCACCACCATCGCTGCCATTTTGATTACATTGCTGCCTCGAACCAGCGCTCGCGTGCAGATCTGCTGGCAGCCATACCCACCACCGCAGCAATGCTAGGCCTAGCTGCTTCGACGTTTGCTATTAAGCTTCTTGCTGTTCTGTGCAGTGTTTTTCATTGAAAGAATTCACCGCTGTCAGCAACGGCACCCACTCCGCCTTTGTGGTCCTCGTGATGCTTCAAAGCTCGGAAAGCACGGCACAGTGCATAATGCCGTTTCCCAAAAGTCAGCTTCACCTCAATGGAGCAATGTTCAGTGGTGAAGCATAAGCGTGCTAAGGGGGCAATTGTCGTGGGACGCAGTATCTATTCCTTAAGAATGCAGTTCGTGCACCGACATGCCTAATTAGTGTACTGGCAGGCCTTCCGAGCTTTTTCAAGAAGTACATGTTGCTTTGCTTGTACATGGCGCTCCCCTAGTTCCCTTCTGTCCTTCGTTGTTCGCACCAAAGCGATCATATTTGTAGTCTGTTCAGAGAGCTTTTTCTGATGTGCCTGCGGCGATTTGAGCCCCTAAAGGGCCCCTCACCAGGTCTGGTCATTTTGAGCTGACAAGCACCGTGCATGCTATGCGCTACGGAAAGAGCTGAAATCTCAAACCAAATGCCGTCTGCCCTTCTCCTTGTGGGCACGATGCTCCCAATCAGAGCGGACGTAATCACACAAATACGCCTACGTACATTGCACTGCTTTGACATCGCTCATAGTGACACGCGACTTCGAGAATTATTCATGGAAACATCTGTTATTTGTGTAATCTGTTGCTTTAATAGACAAATTAAAGGTTAGAGGTATAATAAAGCACACAAACTGAATGTCTGTGTGTTCATTTTACTTCGCACCGCTGCAAGATAGATCTACTTCCGTTCCGTGCACACAATGAAAGTATGTCATTTTCTACAATGTTCAAGCGTGCGCGCATGCTCTATGATGCATTTGTGTCTACCTCAGTATTCGCATAGTGCTGGCCTATACCGCTAGTCAGGTGTTCTCGTGCGTTAGCAAAATCATGTGCTGCGCAAAACGAGACAGCTCATGCGCGATGCCGTTGGGAGAATTGCACTGCACAGCAAAAAAGCAAGAGAAGAAATGAAGGCGGGCCAATGGCATATGCGTCACGCGATCCTCGAGCTCCAGTATGGGAGAACGCAGGGAAAGAATTTCGCTTGCGGAGGCTAGACGGGTCAAGTGGAAAGAGTGTCTCTTGACAGTGGCCCTTGCCTCCTAAAATCATGGGTTCGCGGCACTAAAATATTTCTACCTCTGCTATTAATGAACCAATTTGAAAAATTCTTGCAGCAGAATGCTCCTTAGAGAGCACTTCCAGCGTATAAACAAAATTTGCTATGTGGCCTGGTGAGGGGCCCTCTAAGGGCAGTAAAAGACATGCATTCTTTTTTCAAACTGCCCGATTTTTTGGACATTTTCGCGGCCCCTAAGGAGTCAGGAAAATCAGACGTTGACTGTACAACTAACTAAAAGTATGCTTCAAATGGTCCATGGGGCAAATGTGTAGCAGAAGGACAACGAGAACAGAAACAACCTACGCGTTCAGGAATGAACAGGAAAGTAAGTGTGCCACGGCTTCTTCGATGGAGCTTAAGCTCAAGAAACAGTGTTGGCTGGCGCCGAAATGTACCACCCTTCTGTTTTTTGTTTGAATAAAATAAACACTAGTCCTTACTATTCGAGCTGTATTACAGTTTTTTTTTTTTTTAAACACGCTTATTAGAGAGTGGCAGCATCAGGCGACATGGTGTCAACCCGCCTTGTCATAAAATGAAGTTCTGTGTCGCTCAGGAAATTTCGCAACGGCACTCGGGGAATTTGAAAGTGTAAACTTCGTAGACATCCTGAAATATGGTCGACTGCTGTTAATTCTGCCCCGACAGGACCGACGAAATTGATTGAATTACCCGCAGGTTGAATTAAACAAAATGCAGAAAATACCTCATTGCAAACTGCTGACTCATCTAGGTGTATTTGCCCGATTCTAGCACTCACCCGAATCAAATGTGCTTCCACTTTCTATGTGTCCAAAGTAAAAATGACAAAGCTCCTAAACAAAGTGCAAATCTAACTGAATACTGGTAAGCACAGTTCCAAGACGGGACAAAAGAAAGACAGAAGCACAGTACAAGCGGTAACGAAACATATTTTGTTAACGTAGAAGTCTAACGTACACCCAATTTTCTTATTAATAGTAAAATGGCCAAGAGTTTAATATGTATTGCACAACGATGGCCGTTCTTAAGTCGGCTTTGCTGTAATATGTTTGTGTTATGCATAAAGTATACAAATGCCGCGAAGGCGGTTTTTTTATGTGCTGTTCGATCACACCATGCAAGCAATTTTTGGCCCAACTTTTTTTTAAAGAAAGAAAAAGCCGCCTGTTACGGTAAATACTGTAATCGGACAGTGGTAAGCTATGGCTATTGCCTGAAAATCTTCCCTAGGGCCAACCAAAAATCTGCATTTTCAAAGGGAGATTATTTGTGTACCACATCCCTATCTCCTAAGTTCTGCAAAGACAGCTATTGGCGTCACCATAGAGGTCAGGTGCATGCTTGTTGACCAGTCAACTCCAAATTATCAGCGAAGGCCAAAAGCTTTATCCCATAAAAATGCATGGGTGCAGACTGGGATCGAATTACGGAAGTCTACTGTAGTACCATAAAAGGGAAAGCCCTGCTACCACACAAAATAAAAATTTTAAGCATTACCATGGTGAGAAAAAGCCAACCTCAAGTAACAAAAAACTACAACCAGTTCAGTTATCAAGAATGTGGAATTGCTAATATCAGCAATATAGTTCGTTGTGCAGTGAACGCGGCTTCGGAACAAGGCATAATGCATGTGAGGTGGTGAAACATAAGGGAGACAGTGAGAATATGATTTGTTACAGTATGCGCAAAAGTAAGAGTTCCTAGTATTTTTCAAATTGCAATTGGGCATCACTTGATAGAGCAGTTAACATGCCCTTCAATCATGTGCCTGAAAAACATCCTCAAACAGAAATAATCTCTTCGCCATCTCCCCAGGAGACTGGTGCCGTAAGGGGGTGTGCTTAGTTGCACACTGTTTATTGTAAAAATGAACTCCTTGTATACAGTCTTACCATGCACAATGTTTTATTCTGTGTAAGTCGACATACAGATAGGTTTTAAATTGTGCAACATTGCGGTCTGGAAACGACACATACGGCTTACATTAAACTAATTATCTATATGGGCGGATGCAAATGGCTTTAAAATAAATTGCCACAAAGGTATGTGTATACTCTTTTCAAACAGAAAAGGCATAACACTAGTGCCAAAACTCTCCATCAATCGAGAGGAGCTATCTGTGAGCAGTGAACACAAATTCCTGGGAATTCTAGGCTTACTTTCATCCCCCAACTTAAATATCTGGAGGCAAAATGTTTCAAGACAATATTTTTAAAATTATGTGTCACACAACATGGGGCACTGATCAGCAACGCCGAGCACACTAAAAATCTTAGACCCTGTGCACCGCCTAGTGACCGGTGCTTTCAGGACAAGCCCTGTAGAAAGTCTATGTAGAATCAAACGAGTGGTCATTGTCTACAGAGGTCATATTATCTGAAAGTAAACTCTAATCCTGAACATCCTTGTTACACAACTGTAAACGATGTATCCTGTGCCATACTTTTTAATAATTGGCCTACAGCCAGGGAGCCCTTCTCGCTCCGTGTAAGGAATCTTAGTGAAGAAATGTGTCCCCACTTGTAGAACACCACCTAATGCTTCCAGCGAAGCTGTCACCGCCGTGGCAGTGGCAGCTCGTGGAATGTGACACCTTGTTTATTGAAGTAAGTAACTGTGCTCCCGAGATGCACATCCGAATGCACTTCCTTGAAGTTCAGTCGAAGTACTGCTGCCCGGAGTTTTACAGCGATGCATCTAAGTGACAAGCTGGCGTTTCTTATGCAGCAGTTGGTCCGTCCTTTTCGGACTCTGCCATTCTGCATTCACAAACAAGTATCTTTACGGCTGAAGCCTATGCAGTGTTATTAGCTGTGAAACACATAAAAAATTAAAACTAGGAAAGTCAATTATATATACAGACTCACTGAGCATTTTTAAGGCATTAGTATTGCTAAAGAAGCACAAAAATCCTGTAATTAATAATCTTTATACACTCGTGCGCTGTTTATGCATGTAATCGATGTGTCATTATATTCTGGGTGCCAGGGCACAGAGGCATCGAGGGTAATTCGCTCGCTGACGAAATCGCCACATCCACAGCAAGAGATTATTGGCAACACTTGTGGGACTCCCAAACCTTGAATAAACATCACTTAATTGGGCCACAATTAAGCACCTCCCCGTCTATAACAAAATTACGAGAAACCGATGTCGCATTCTGTCGATTAAGAATAGGGCAACCATAAAGTGCACACTTCTTGCTGACTGGTGAACAACCTCCTACATGTGGTAGATGTAGTAAAAGACTGAGACGTCCTTGTGGAATGTAGGAAAACAGAATGCAAGAGGAGAAAGCACTTTCCCTTGGCATATCAACACCATATACCATTACATCCAGCACGATTTCTCAGCACGAACCCATTATTCAACACCAAATCAGTTTTAAATTATGTAAATGACATTCTTGCACTGTACATTATCCGGCCAAACGTTGCATAGTACGGCTTCTTACCAGAGGCTGCTGCTGTGTCCCGTTACATTTAGCATAGCACGTGTCTCCAGGCCCTTCCATTCAAAGGCCCTGTTGAGGCATTAGTGCTGCATTCACTACCATTCTGTTACACCATCAGTGCGTAACAAAACTGCCATAGTTCACATCGCTGGTCATTGTCATTGTTTTAATACTTCTATATTTTACGCAATCCAGAGCGACTGATTTTAGGCCTATTTACAGCCATGCCACATCCACCATTTGAAGTACATTTCTCCATTTCACGAACAATTCATTGAAAACCGATCGCCATGTGTATGGCACTCTTTGGCCATTGCATCATAAAACCCCATACATCAAATCATGCAAATCTCATGCAAAATTGGAAGTCAGATCCGGAGAGAGAGGGGGGGGGTCATTACTTCTACCAGAGTCCTTTAACCCTTTGAGGGTCGATTTTCTTTACCAACCATACGCAACCGCCCAGGGTCAATTTTTTTTTATTGCGGATTCCAATTCATCTGAGGGACCTATTTCAAAAACATTTACCGTAATTTTTATAGGATGACTGTAAAGTGAGAAAAAAATATTTTGCGTGGGTGTACATGTACTGCTTATTCATGGATAAAAACAATACAGAAAGGAAATAAACTTATAAGAATTTAAAATTTGGTGCATTGTTATATACATAAGGCTTAAAAAATGCGCACACTAGAATATTTCGCATGTGTCAAATGTTCCTCCTCTTACACTAATATTCACGTCCATAGCATAATCGAACTGCGTAGGTGAGCGCACTCAAGAAAACTGTGGTTGTGTGTCCATCAGAAAAGCAAAACGTGTGACAAACATCCACTAATCTTCATTTTATCGCCAATTAGTTTTTGCGAGTCTCTAAAAAGAAAAAAAATGCATGCACAGTGGCATCCTTCCTATGCGCACCCCTGTGAGTACTAAACGAGCGAGAAACAGGCGGTCGCCCTTTGAGTGATTAGTGACGAGATAACCATCAGTTTTGCGAGCGCAAGAAGCCAAAACTGCCAGCAGAACAAAACCCAGACTGATGCACGTGCGCACCAATGCGCGAGCAGTAATATATAGCCGCACTGGAGCAAACTAGCTCTAAAACAAACCGTGCAACGAAAACCAAGAAAAGGAGGTGCAAGAAAAAAATTCCCTGTATTCCCACATAGTGGCAGCACATGCCAGAAAAGAAAAAGTTAAAAAATTGGCACGCATTTAAAACGTACACACAGCGCCGTAAATATACAGCATCGACCATCTTGGACTTTTTCGCGGTGCCATATATTTACGTCATTGACCCTCAAAGGGTTGATACTTTTCTACTAGTCACGAAACTTCAGGCCAAATTTGCTAAAGGAACAGCAGCTGCCATATTTCAGTTTTTTCAACAGTGCAGACACGCAAGTGCTGTGCCGCTTTTGCCCAATGCTTGTGCACATGTGCGAGTCACAAGAGAAATCTGGGGACTGCACCCAGGTAATACAGAAGCATAACACGCTGTGCTCCATTCGTCCCCAGCCGATAGCAACATGCACTACGCGAGAAAAGATGCCTAATTTTCTTTGGTCCAAATGGGATCACAGTGGCCAATACAAAGTCTATAATGTGGAAGCATACAAAATAAGTTTGCAGTAACATCTGCAGGCTTGGAGTGACGCTTGTCACTGGCAAAAGTTGCCGAGAGTGAGTGGGGCTATACTAATCCAGTTACAACCAAATTAGGCCGGCCCACTAAGCTTCAACAAGACACTCCCTAACCAGAACAGGAATTTGCCTCCCTGGTGCAGTATTTGGCCACCCCCTCCCAGATGGCTAACTCAATTGCCCAATGGTCCTCAGTCCCCAGCAGCTGCAGAGCACATGACCAAGGCGGCGGTCACACCTGTAACGCAGCAGGGGGTGCTAAGAATCTCTGGATCCGGTTTTGACACGTCTCGAGTGAGGCTAGCTTAGCAGCACTCTGAGGAATTATCGGACATTGTTTGGGATATCATCGGCCTTAGTGAGACTAGAAGAACTGGCGAGCTGGCATTGCTGAATAACGAGCATGTCCTCTCCTATAGAGGTCTCCTAGATAAGAAGCAATACGGGATAGGATTCCCAATTCATAAGGACATGGACATAGCAGGCAACATTGACGAATTCTACAGCATTAAAGAGAGGGTAGCTGTAGTCATAATCAAGCTTAATAAGAGGTATAGATTAAAGCCTATGCTCCAACATCCACTCACGATGATGAGGAAGTAGATCAGTTTTATGAAAATGTTGAATTAGCAATGAGAAAAGTGCAAACTCTGTATACTACAGTAATGGGCGAATTCAATGCAAAAGTGGGGAAAGGCAGGCTGGGGAACAAGCAATTGGCAACTACGGCGTCGATTCTAGGAACGCTAGAGGAGAAATGCTGGTCGAATTTGCAGAAAGGAATAAGTTTCGAATAGTGAACACCTTTTTCAAGAAGCGTAGTAACAAAGTGGATCTGGAAAAGCCCTAATGGTGAAACAAGAAATGAAATTGACTTCATATTTTCTGCTGATCCTAGCATAGCGCAGGATGTAGAAGTGATAGGTAGGGTAAAGTGCAGTGATCAGAGGTTAGTCAGGGCTAGCATTCATTTCAATTTGAAGAGAGAAAGAGAAATTGGTGAAGAAGAAATAGGTCAACCTAGAAGCAGTAAGGGTAAAAGCAGACAAATTCAGCCTGGTACTTGCAAACAAATATGCAGCCTTAGAACAGAGCGATAATGATGAGATAGAGTTAACTAATGAAACTGTAACTAGGTTGGCTTCAGAAGCAGCAATTGAAGTGGGAGGCCAGGCACCTAGGCAACCAGTAGGCAAGCTCTCCCAAGTAACAAAGGATGTAATAAAGAAACAACAAAAAATGAAAGTGTCCAACTCAAGAGATAAGTTAGAATTCACGGAACTCAAAACTGATCAACAAGGCGAAAATTAGTGATATTCGAAACTATAACGTGAGAAAGACTGAAGAAGGATTAAAAAATGGACGCAGCCTGAAATAGTGAGAAAGCAACTTGGCATAGGACAAACCAAGATGTACGCACTTAAAGACAAGCAGGGTAACATCATCCACAATCTTGAATATATAGTAAAAGCAGTGGAAGAATTCTATACTGACATGTACAGTACCCAGAGGAGTCGGGATACCTCAATCACAAACAGTGCTGAACAGGATACAGAAACTCCTATAACTAGCGATGAGGTCGGAAGAGCAGCAGGAGAAGATGGAATAACAGTCGATTTAATCAAAGATGGAGGAGATGTAATGCTTGGAAAACTGGCGGCTCTTTATATGAAGTGTCTATCGACTGCAAGAGTCCCAGAAAACTGGAAAAATGCAAACATTATACTAATCCACAAAAAGGTAGACGTTAAAGAATTGAAAAATTATAGGCCCATTAGCTTACTCCCAGTATTACATAAATTTTTACTAATATAATCTCCGATAGAATAAGGGCAACAATGGATTTTAGTCAACCAAGGGAACAGGCTGGCTTCAGGAAGGGATACTCTACAATGGATCACATCCATGTCATCAATCAGGTTATTGAGAAATCCGCAGAGTACAATAAGCCTCTCTATATGGCTTTCATAGATTACGAAAAGGCATTTGATTCAGTAGAGATACCAGGAGTCGTAGAGGCATTACTTAATCAAGGAGTACAGAACGCTTACGTAAATACCTTGGAAAATATCTACAGGGGTTCTACAGCTACCTTAATTCTACGCAAGAGAAGCAGGAAGATACCTATAAAGAAAGGGGTCAGACAGGGAGACAATCTCTCCAATGCTATTCATTGCATGCTTAGAAGTATTCAAGCTATTGAACTGGGAAGGCTTAGGAATAAAGATCGACGGCGAATATCTCAATTTAAATTAAATTATGGGGTTTTACATGCCAAAACCACTTTCTGATTATGAGGCACGCCATAGTGGAGGACTCCGGAAATTTCGACCACCTGGGGTTCTTTAACATGCACCTAAATCTAAGTACACAGGTGTTTTCGCATTTCGCCCCCATCGAAATGCGGCCGCCGTGGCAAGGATTCGATCCCGCGACCCCGTGCTCAGCAGCCCAACGCCATAGCCACTGAGCAACCACAGCGGGTAGCGAATATCTCAACAACCTTCGGTTTGCCGATGACATTGTTCTATTCAGCAACAATGCAGACGAGTTACAACAAATGATTGACGACCTTAACAAAGAGAGTGTATGAGTGAGGTTGAAGATTCATATGGCAGAAGACAAAGATAACGATAAATAGCCGGACAAAGGAACAAGAGTTCAAGATTGCCAGTCGGCCTCTGGAGTCTTTGAAGTAGTATGTTTACCTAGGTCAATTAATCACAGGGAACCCTGATCATGAGAAGGAAATTCACAGAAGAATAAAAATAGGTTGGATCACGTACGGCAGACATTGTACGGCAGACTCCTGACTGGAAGCTTACCATTATCATTGAAAAGGAAGGTGTACAATCAGTGCATTTTACCAGTGCTGACATATGGGGCAGAGACTTGGAGACTGACAAAGAAGCTTGAGAACAAGTAAAGGACCGCGCAAAGAGCGATGGAACAAAGATTGCTGGGCATAACATTAAGAGACATAAAGAGAGCGGTTTGGATCAGAGAGCAAACGGGTATAGACAATATTATAATTGACATCAAGAGGAAAAAATGGAGCTGGGCAGGTCATGTAATACACTGGTTAGGAAACCGTTGGACCATTAGGGTTACAGAATGCGTACCAAGAGAAGGAAAACGCAATCAAGGATGACAAAAGACAAGGTGGAGCGATCAAATTAGGAAATTTGCGGGCACTAGTTGGAATCTGTTGATGCAGGACAGGGGTAATTGGAGATCGCAGGGGGAGGCTTCCGTCCAGCACTGGACATAAAACAGGCTGCTGATAATGATGAACAATGTGTCATTATTGATTGGTCTGCAACCACTAAAGCAGCACCTACCTAAGATAAGGCTACGATCACCAGTGTCGCCAGCATGGTGTGGCAGGTTGGGGCAGTTTAGATGGGTTTAGGCCCGATCGCACTAGCTGACGCAATGCCGATATTGGTCTATCAACTTCCTGCAACTCCTGTGTTGTGCCGATGGCCATGTTGACAGAAGTGGAATCATTGGCAGACAAGATTTTGTTGCCACACTGCAACGCCATAACAACCCCCAGGCCAATGCGGCTGTCCTAAAATTTTTTCTGCTAATTTCTACACATGCTGCTAGCTTTTCTTTTTTTCTCATTTTCAACAAGACATTTAGCATATTTGCGACACACTTGTACACAACTTTCTGCATTTGAATATTGAAATGTTTGCTTGTTTCTTTTTTGAGTGACTGCTTTTTACAGTCTAACAGACGTTATCACTCAGTGCCCATGCGCCTGAATGTTATCAATTGTTTTATCTGCAGTCTGTTGTCCTTGAAGCTTGTGTAATCTGATTGCATATACAATGCAAATTGTGTAGAACTTTCTGGAAGATACGCGGGCACCAGTGATTACTCTGGAACCTTCGGAGCTTACACACTACTTGACAATATTGATTTATCCAAGTGCTGTATTTCTTCGCACTCGCACATGCAGCCACAGTTGGTTGTTCACTTCAAGCACTGCGTAAACCGCATAGCTTTGATATGCTGATTTGCAAATATGAGCACTGTTGCATCACCCTAGCTGAGACAAGCTGCACGATTTGAGCAGCCGGTGGAGTCGGGGCCACTTTGAAAACAGTAACTAGGAGACAGGGGTGTTATTGATAGCTGATTTCACTTTTGTTTTTTTAGAACTGAACTGAACTGAATGAGAGCTGAACTCTCGTGCATCATGCAGGCAAGCATTCACTTCGAGAGCTTTCTTTGAAAACGTTGAAGCCTGCTGCACATTACCCATTACTGATCGACGTGTGCTGTCACTTGTTGCCCGTTTGGCCCAAGAGGCAAACAAAAGTGTCAGCACAAGAATATTAGAACCATCCTCTATTGGGTGTAAACAATACATACAAAGCTACTACTAGAGAGACCGGCGCTGCTATCACTACGATGTAGAAACTGACATCACGTGACTTGCCTTTGCCACAACCAAAGCAGCTCTATAGCTGAACGATTGAAGCCTTGATTGTAGGGTTGCAGGTAACGTGTTTCATTCCCAAAGAAGCAATTTAGTTGCCCACTCTTACAGCATGGTGTACTGCTCAGTGCTGCAGTGTAGGACATATTTCCAAGCCCAGGGAGAGTTTCCACACGTAACCCAAAACGAACTGGCAGCAAGATGCTTGGCTGATAGTCACTGAAAACAAAATAATATGCTGATCGCAAGAGTCAACAGGCGATGCAAACAGGGCTTGTAGTGTGCTCCTTTAATCTGACATCAGTCAAAATACAAAAGGATAGAAAGTTGGGCGAGTTGATATGGTACCATATTCTTGGATTGATTAGTGCTCGTTCTGTCTGCTTCTAGTCTCTGTGTGTGTCACTTCGCGCTACAATCCAAGCATCAGTTAAAATACCCTGCGCAGAGATGCATGCGCATACACGGCGGAAGCATGGATTTAGGAAACAGAAATATAAGCGGTTGAAGTTCCACTTATTGTAACAGACCGGTGAAAAATCATCATCCTGTGATAATTCTGGCGAAACTGGCAAGTCGCACTCCCCACAATGAATGTTATCGACAGTACTGTTTCCGTTGCAAAAGTGCATATAGCTACTTTTATGAAAGATTGTGCGAACTGAATAACAAATGTTGCTCATCTGCTAATAACCGTTGCTTCCTGAACACCAGACTGCAAAACACGTGCTAGGTTGTTTCGCAGTCAGGATGCCACACTTGGAATTAACTGTAGCTGAAGCGCTGGAGATGCCAACCACTTCTCAGCCAGTATCATGCGATGTCACTTGTTACGTCGTGGAGAGATCCCAGCACATGGTGCCATGGTATGTCGTGGAGGCCAATATGCAGTCGCGTTTTGTTCATGGAAGTGCCGGCGAGTGCAACTGGCAGCCTTCGCTGGTCAACGGTGAAATACCGATGTTGGCTCTGCACTGTGTCCCCGCTTCCCGATTCTTGTGAGTGTACCTAACAATGCTGCAAATTGTCATGAGAACTGAACTAGAAAAGTAGTTCCCTTCAGCCTACAGTGGAATGTCTATAAATGGAACTGCGGCTTAAACGGACCATCCTCATGGTTTGTTGGTTTTGTATTCATGCAAAGCTCTCTGGAATGTCTCAGTAAATGGAATTCCTGTTAAATGGAACCAATTTCCCTAATCCCTTGAGGTTTCGTTTAAAGAGAGTCTACTTTAATTGTTTATTTTTTAGCAGGTTCGTCAGTGGTGGGTGCACGAACTTGTGAGCTTAGCTTGACCTAACATTCACTGAATGAGATCCACACAGCCTCAAACTCGATTCGAATGGCTGGCAAGAGCTGACAATCATGCATTTCAATTTCAGAGGCATGTTTCCATTCACTTAAAGTGCAAGCAAATATGTGGTGTCTAACATGGTGACTAACATGTTGTGACTAACAAACACCATAGGTCTCGTAATCATGTCTTGCACTGGGACAGTCGGTATACTATATATAAGGACGGGTTCTGCAGCATCACCTCTTTGCCTGCCTTCCCGTCCTAAAGAACGGGAGGGCATGCTTCTAATGCGAGAGGGTTAAGGGCCCCGTGTCGCAGAAAATCTGGCGCCGGCATCCCATGTCCAGCATCGGACATCGCTTCAGGAAAATGAATTTCAGACCACCTTCCAAACCACGCGTACCCAACCACTCTTCTACCACCAAAGTTGCTCATACCTGGTCATTTATATTTTACAAAGTTACTCCTTAGAATTTTGAGAACAGCAGCCCGTAAACAAATGTAATAGAAAAAAAAAAAAAACAGTGCATATCTTTTGTTATCTCTTCTCAGATTGAAATATCAAAAGCGTGAAACAATAAGAGGCGATCAACCCACGCAAGGGGCGGCGTTTCTACCAGAAAGCTTGCCTTCGTGCATAGTGTTCGCCGCCAGCGTTTCCGAATAAATGTTACAGTTACATAAGCTGCAGTTGCCGGCAAGCATGAAAAGCAGTCGGGGATCTTTGAATGCTATTGCATTCCACTTTTAAAGGCAAAGCTTAAGCATCCTCCAAATGTTTTTGTTCCTGCACCAGAAAGAAGTACAGCAGCAACCAACCTTTTCAAATACTTGGTAGCATCTTTCAGTGCAATTATTCAGATCCTTGTATAAACTGCATTACTAATGGCATAAACATCAAATGTTACCATATCTGCACCAAATATAATGAAACCTTTATTATTGTTATAATTGTTTTTTATGGTTAAGAAAGTGAGGAAGATATGTTAACAGGTGCACAACGCACTCATTCTGTCACATTCTGTCATAACGCTACCATGTTAGCACCACAGCCAGGACTGAATATTCATCAATGATTCTATTCCAATGCCATTCCTTGGCATGCTGCGACAATGGTCAGAGCAGCGCTGTGCTCACGTTATCGACGGGATCAGCCGACCGCAGATGGTGGATGATACGAGTGGCATGGAGGCTTCGAAATCTGCGAGCTGAACATGCCCTGGCGCCGGAACAAGGCGGCGAGAGGGCATCCCTAGTTGAACCAGTGCCAGAGTTGGTTCCGCTTGACTCAGCTGGTTTAGGCAGCTCAGTCATGGCTGCTTTGCAGACTGACCCATCGCAGTGCCTCTGCAGGTTATCTTGAAAACACGAGCATAACTTGCAGCTTCGAAGCGTTTAGAAATCTGCCATTCATGATGCACAGCCCACACTTAAGAGGCAACGCAGGTGCACATTGCGGTAACTGATCGCACAATGCTGGAATGTTCAAACGGGACTGCAACACGCTTCCCTGAAAGGCCAGATACGCACACGAGTGCAGTTGCGCCTGCGCGTCACGGATCAGGCCACTTCGCCCTATTGTCCAGTTTCGTCTAGCGTTTCCAGCTTTACCGCAAAACTGAGTCGTCTAACGGCCAAACTCGCCAAGATTTCAAGCGCAGACTTTAAAGTGCGAAATTTAAATTGTGTAAGGAATGGGAGGGGAAAGAGAATGTTAAGGCTCATTAAATTTTTAAAGACATTATAGGGTTTAGCTTAATTTACAAAGCAATTCACATTTAGAGATTCCATATTATATGCGCATAGATTGAAAACTCCCACATGCATGCATATAAACACTCAAAACACTTGCACTGTACTCTTTGCTGAAAGGCTCACACACTAATACTCTTCAAATTCTCAGTGAAGTGGGTCGGCACACAACTGGATTCCTCCCTTTCCTGCAAAGCTGAGTTGTCTAGTCATTAAACTCGCCGAACATTACACATTAAAGCGCGAAATTTAAATTGTAGAAGGAAAGGGCGAAGAGTATTGCAACTCTCACTATATTTAAAGAAAAGGTTTTGAGGTTTGACTTAATTTATAAGGCAATTCACAGGCTGTGAGACTCCACATTATATTCACAGCATGGTTCCAAAGCTTTCACATCCATGTATATAAACATTCAAAATACTTCAGTTTTACTCTTTGCTGAAAGGCTCACACACTATATTCTTCAATATATCAGTACATAGGATCAGCATGGAACTTTTCAAGCAGCTGGCATAGCAAAGTGCATGTGAAACAGTCGTTAACTGCCTAATACATTTTAAGCAATGCAGCTGCTTTCAAATTTTTTTCTCAAATATTTAGACATGAGTGTCAAGTGAAAAAGCTGCAGCTTTGAATCTACAAGCATGCAGTACTTAAAAAGACATGGTACATCAGATTTCTCGGAGAAGAATAATTAAAAATTAAATTCTGGAGTTTTATGTGCCAAAACCATGATATCATTATGAGGCATGCCATAGTGCAGAACTACAGATTAATTTCTACCACCTTGGTTGTAGCATGCACCTAATGCACGGTACACAGGCGTTATTTCATTTTGCCCCCATTGAAATGCAACTGCCACGGCGCGAGGTTTGATCCCGTGCCCTCGGGCTTTGCAGTGCAACGCCAAAGTCACCATGCCACCACACCGGGTAAAGGAGAATATGAACTACGGTATAATGCATTGCCAGTACAGTTCTGCAGCAGGCAATAATATTTCTGGTATTACAAGCATTTGCTACTGTTGCTATATCTTTTCGTTGACGGATTGAAATAATTAATATACATGCTCAAAGTGGGAAATAGAAAAACCTGCAAAAAAGTAATATCATCGTATTATTGTTCATTACTACACATTAGCAAGTTAGCACATAAAACAAATTTTCACACTTGCATGTCTCCATGGGCAATTTTCTTGTTATTTGGCATTTGCTTGCTCGGTGAGTTCGAGTGTGCTAGCACAGCTGCCTCCAGTGGCACTCAGTAATCTTGACTTGTGTCTGATGTGCAATTGAGTAAAGCAAGCTTGACATTGAGCTTGTTTGTTAATACGCATGCAGCTTCACTTGAATTGCAGAGTTCTGTCTGGATTCATTCCAGTGCTACTTAATGTACTTAAATGACATAATTACTTATTTTCCAATTTACATAGCTGATCTGACAAGAGCAAGTGGATGATTCGGGCTGGTTGATCAATGTTTATGCTGAATTTTTCTTTTAAGTGCAACAAACAGAGGCAAGATTAGGTTAGAAATAAGTGACGGGACAAGCGCTTCTTGAAAACAGATTGAGCATTCATCAAATTGAACAGATTTGTCACCTCTAACAACAGCCACGTCCAATTGGCAAGCACAACCTCATGTGTTTACTGGCACTGTCGCCTCCCCACTAATACTACAATTGTCCGAGCTTGGCTTCAGAAGTTACCATAGCATGTCCCTTGGTTATCTTGCATAACAAAGGTAACTAATGATGCTAACTACCTCCTTGGATTCTTGCCAGGCCTCTATGACTGACTAATCTTCCCACACAGCAGCCCTGCTTTCCTTGTTTTTCTACTGGCAAAATGACTTGCAGCTGATGGGCCCTTCAAGTGCAACATTTGAACAGATTATTTATTAGAGATACAAACAGGTTCGTTGATGAACAAGCTGCATACGTTTACATACATTTGCTATGTTTGCCTCGCAACATCTGGCAAAGGCAGTACACACCTGGCACCATGAACAGGAAACGGTCGCCAACACCCCTGATGAGGCGACGCTTGTGTAGCAGGCAGCTGGCCACGAGGTAGTAGTAGTCAAGGGGCAAAGCACCATGGTAGTAGACAAGCAGTGCTCCGCCAGTGTCTGGGATGTTCTCTATTCCTTGGACCTCGTAACCTTAATCAACCAGGGGGGCAAATAAGGTGAGTACGTAAGCAAATAAATTAAGGCACATGCTGTACGCTCAACCACAATATCTTTTGGAACACTGAATGTGTAAGAAAAAGAATATGAGCTTCCCTTGCTCTTTTGCTGCACAACAAAAAATGGGAGATGCACTGTGATCATTGTAGACAGTACAGCTGACTGCATATTTTGGTTTGATGATCCAGTCTCGAGCTTTGAGGAGACTTCCTTCCTGTGCTCCATTCACTTTTGTGGTCAATAGCACACATATATCAAATAGTCTGCTGCATTCTGCAGTTGTGTTAAAACCAAGGGAGCAGATATGCACACATGCTTTTGATGCAATGAACCACATGCAACACAGTCATCGTTAGCCACCTAGCATACAAGATGGTGTTCATACTGTTGTGGAAGGTACTTGATGCTGCATGTGTGGAGGCATGGTATCTTGTATGGTTAATCGATGTATCCTACGAGCATTTTCTTGCACGAGCATGCATAGAAGGCAAGTCAAAGCACCACAGGCCTGCTTCATATTGGGGAATTAGTTGATTCGCGAACGACACAGCGGCCCCTGAGGTGTGAATGCATGCGACTAGAGACGCCTGATGTTAGTACCTCTACGATATATTCACTTTTCAATGTCAACTAATGAAGCCTCGCTCAACATTTTCTGGTTCGGACGCACGGTTAGGGAGTCTTCGGGTGTTGCGACTGAGCTCTCGGCTTGCTCACCATGCCAGACGCGGCCGTGGCCCGACCACAGGAGCGCCAGGGTGTACCGCGCACCATCCCAAAAGTGGCGGGCGTACGCGTCTCGCAGAGGACGCCGGTAGCGGTAGATGTGCAGGAAGAGTATGGAAATGTACAGCAGCAAGATGACGAGCGTCGGGAGCAGGAAGGCCACCTGCAGCACGGCATGCGATTGGCTTGAGCCACCTGAACGAGAGACAACGCCATACGGTGCCCCGGAAATATGCGCAGGCATGCCTCGAAAAACGTGCCAAGAGAATGCTCAATCACCAGACCGCTGACCCAAAGTACCCGACGTGCAATCGACTCTGAGCAAACGCGGTCAAGACTACAGTCGTTCGCTCCGCGAGACTCAACCGCAGCTTGTTCGCGCTGGAAAATACTCGTATGTGACGCCGCCAGTCCTCTATTCCGGCATGGGAGCGCTACACAAAATGCCAGCATTTGTGCGCGCGTAATGGGGAGTACTCAACTGCCACAGGTGTAAAGAGCCAGACGAGCCAGTTGAAGTAGTCGAGGTCCGAGACCCAATGCAGCAAACTCGGCACCTCCATGGGGCTTGCCTGGACGCCGCGGCGATTCCTCGATTAAGCAACGGTGGCTCGTCGCCGCCGCCGGCAACCACCTGGGTTGCAGCAGCAGCCGCTCACCTGGGCATTTCCTTCTCGGGAAAATGCTACCCGCGGCACACAAACCCCCGCGGCGTCAGCGACGACACCGCTGTTACGCGCACTTCTGAGCTCTCTGCTCGGCCGACAAACGCTGGTTCTTGTCTGATCTGACCATCTAAGATAGCGTGCTCATTTTCCTTGCCGCAGCGGTAGACCTTGCACTTAAGAGGAAAATGCAACGGAAACTAGTTTCTTCCATGCCAGCGGCAGCGGTGTTTGTTTGCAAGTGCGCTCACGGCCTCACTAAACCTGTTGGTTGCGAAACCAGGCTCATAAGTCCCGTTATCTCTTGTATTAAGATTCTCAACACTAAAGACGTTTGCGCCATCTATGAACATAAAATACAACAAAAAATACAAGAACAGTCTTGTAAGTATTGCAGTTTTAGTCTTATTAAGTGTAGGTAGCGCGACAATCTGTATGTGGACATTTGCTTTTTGCAACTAAAGGATGTTTTTTTAGACATACAGCGATGATGAGTTTTGTAACTTATACAAATAAATGGCTTTACGCGGTCACGCTACGTGCTCTCGACTTGCCACCAGCTGGACGAGGCAGCGCGCACACAGGCTAGCACCACACCATATGACCACACCGTCGCATGTCGAGAGGTCGTAAATCGGCGATCTTCTCGCCTTCTCTACCAGGGGCCGCCACTTGTTCAAACAGATTAAAGCCCCTCAAACGAGTGAGACGAGGATAATCAAGCGCTTACCGAAACGCATTTATATTTTGTATGCAATAAATACGCGCCTCCATCGTTAGTGATGTCACCTCACCACGAACGCTGATATTATCGCGATGAAGTGGGGAAGTGCGGTAGGGGGTACAGCCAGACTGGCTAGCCATGGCTAGCTCCGTAAACGCTCCAGCAGCACTCCTCTCCCATAGCGGGACTCCCTTCAGTCTCCAACAGCAGTAATTTTCTCTTTCTCACTTTCTCACCATTCTATCATTCTATTCTCACTCTCTGGAAGCGCAAGAGAGGCGCCGTTCGTGTGTTCGCAGTGATTTCTAGTCCCACATCATAAATGCTTTCATTAATAAGTCATCACTAAGTACCAAACTTGATCACAAGAAAACATGCGGTATCTGTCGGAAGAAGAGCTGAAGGGCTTCGAAAACTACGAGGTAAGGTATTACACACGAGTGAGGCGCGCTCGTGTCTTCCGATGTGGTACGATAACGCGAAGGTCTGCTTTGAGCCAACCTGGAAACCAGCTGCTGTTCTCTGGCCCTCCTTAACGTGTCGAGATCAAGCTTAGCTTGGCGACAGGAGCCAGTGATAGTTCAGTCGCAGGTGTGGTGTGGACATCGGAAGGATGGCTTTTGACCAGCTATTGCTCGTGCTTATCGGTGATGCGGCGCCCGGTCAACGCTTTGTGTCTTCTGTGCAGTATACGTGCAAGGATACCAGCCCGCTGAGCAACTACGTGATGCACCCGTTCTGGGACCAAGCAGTCAAGGTAGGAAAGGTCATGCGAAACGTCTACTTCGAGGGGCGTAGGTGATATTACGTATGCGACGGTGACCAACTCGCGTCCGTCACAGCTCGTGCCGCGTGGGGTGGCTCCGAACGTGCTCACGCTGTCGGGGTTCGTGCTCACGCTGGTCAACGTCGGCCTGCTGTCCTACTATGACTTCGCCTTCTTTGCATCGAGCGACCTCCACCCTGAGGCTCCACCGGTGCCGCCGTGGGTGTGGCTTGTGTGCGCGGTGAACCAGTTCCTGGCTCACACATTAGGTGAGTGAAACGGTACCATTGATTGACACGGAGGTCCCCGCACGCGTTGCGCGCCTCCAATGACCATGCCTTAGTGGGTTGCACAACGATGGCGACAAAATTGCGAGTGACGTCGCGTTGCGCGAAACAAACGCAGGCCAAGTGATGCACTGTACTATGTGCCCTAATGCCGTGTGGTGGGTGGGGTGTGCTGATCGAATTCCACCCTCGTGCGCTGTTGCCATCATTCACCTTTAGAACCTGAACTGGATGATATTTTGTTTGAGCCTCTTCATTACTTAAATTTATTGCAGAACCTTGTGCTTAATTCTGAGAAGTTGCTCTTATATTCGATACTTTAGGTAATTGACTTTGTAATTTCAAGTGGTAGAAATGGTACATGACTGATCGACTTTATTCATCTCGTAAGTGCTCTTGAGGTAACAAGTGGGAACGGCGTCACTATGGATCCATCAGTATATTAGCTGCAGTAGAATGCAGCCAAATATTGTCACAATCCCTACCAACTTACATGTGTAAAGGGCATCCAGTTTGTTTCTTGCAGCGTACATTGTTATTTAGGGGCCTTTAAGTAGCAAGCATACAACTCGGCTAGTGAGGAGACATTTCCTTGCGTTGCAAAAAAGCAACGGATGCATTTGATTTAAAATAATATGCACATGATGAAAGAAATGTGCAGTGTCTAATGTGAAGTCATTGTGCAATTTGGACTGTTTTATGCAAGTTTACTTATTCACAACTTATTACATTAAATTGTCTGCCGAGTACCACTTTAATTTGTGCTAGGGCATTCTAGATATATATACATGTAGGGTCACATGTATTCAAAAGTGTTTGAGTTCATGTGGTCTCGAAGGCACTATAACGAGTTCTTTAGTGCTTTGGCACTGATGTAACAAATTTCTTGTATAGAGAGTTCTCTTATAGTGTATATCATGATGTTTTGATCTTGACTTCACATTCTTGTCTTTCTCTGTGGTTTCATTTCTTTAAAGTTGAATAATGGCACAAGTGAGCTTGTTAGTATCTCTTCATAATATGAAACAGACAAGAAATGGCAGTACACATCACTGGCTCAGCTTTGTCACTGAGTCAGCACAACTGTAATTTCTTATCCCAACCTTTTGCACTGTTTTTATATAATGTTAATTCACTCTGATTATTTCCACCCAATTCATGCATGCATAAATTTTACCCCTTCAATTGGGTCATTCGTTTATTTCAAGCTTTTTTCCTTTTCTGTAAGCCAAACCATATGAAACTAATACAGCAGTTGTGGCCAAAATTTCTTCAAGGAAAGACATCCATAGGTTACTGGATAATCAAAGCATAGTTTGTATGAGTGGGACTCCCTGAAGGGCTAGTTGGCTCATTTCACCAATTGTTAACTGCACAAGCCGGGAAAAGAGGAACACGAGGAAAGTTAAAGTGCAGAACAGTGTGTATAGAAAATTTGGCTTGAAATATTTTGTGCTAACAGAGTAGTCAACTATAGACCGAGCAAAATGGGTTCTTGAGAAAAACACAATATGGAGGAAAATTTATGAAACCCCGCAGCGGTGTGTGCATCAGCAGGCATTTGGTGTGTTGCGACGCCATGTGCCCAAGCCCACAAGAGTTGGACCCTCCTGCATCTAACCGTGTGCAGCTTAGCGATGTCCAGTGAAAAGGGGATCCTAGGGATTGAGCCGATGCCAGGAGTTTGGGCCTTTATGGCCCCTCGGCTTCACTTAGACGGCACCCGCGAACTGACCCACCCGGGGGACATTGGTAGTTGCCTTTTCCTGTCTCTCTCTCCCTCAACCTTTGTCTTTCTCTCTCGCTTTCCATATCTCCCATCTTTTCTTCACTTCATTTTACTTCCAATATTCCAGGCAGCAAGGGTTAACCTGGTGTATTTTACCCTACCTTGGGTCTATTAGGTTACAGTAGCTATTTACAGCTGCCGTCTGCATTTCCTTCGGGTCTTGTACTGTCCCCTTGTTGCGCTCGGTAGTAGGTGGCTGGCATAGCTACCGAATATCCAGGAAACTTTATGGCAGAATCTTTTCCCCTCTTACCTGATCACCCTCAGAAAAGAGGGTGCACCGACGCAACATTTCATTTTACTTTCCGAAGCAGTGCCCCAACATATGTGAAGTACCATATCATACACGGCATAGGAAACACTTCTGCAAGGAAGCTGTGCCCATTTTTGATGGCAGAGAGCCTCGCACAAAAACTCGGACCAGCTTACAAGGCTTCAAAGATGTCTAGGGGAGATCGACTCCTAGAATAGAAAGAGAAAGAGGAAGCTTAAAAGGTTTCAGACGTCATTAGTATTTTTAATATATCAATCACGATTTCACCCCACTACTCATTAAACATAAACAGGAGCGCAATCTCTGAGGAAGACTTAATAAATTTGAGTGACGAGGAACTCCTTGAGGATTTTCGGGAATAAGGTGTCACAAAAGTGCAGTCCTTCGATGAAACAAACAAGAAATTCCCACAAAGCATGTCATTCTTACATTTGCCACCGGCATACTGCCCACTTCCCTTGAGGACATGTCAAGGTCAATGTCAGGCCTATGTTTTGGATCCGAGACGATGTTTTAAGTGTCAGAACTTTGGCCATGCTTCTCCTTCTAGTAGAGGCAAAGCAACATGTGCAGAATCCAGTTGCAATGATCATGACTCCGAAAACTAATTCTCCTCCGCTTTGTGTAAACTGCAAAGGTGCTCACCCTGCTACTCACAGTGATGTTCCGTTTGGAAAAAGGAAAAGGAAATCATGGCAATCACAGTAAAATAAAAGATATTAGTCTATGAAGCCAGGAGACGTCTATCACAGCTACCTAAACTCAACTATGGCAATGTGGTGCATCAGGGGGCAGTGCCACATAGGCCCCGCGAGCCTACAGGGTCTACTAGCAGTAGCCCTGCGGTGGCTCCTCCCGCCCCCTTGGTGGTGGCAGCCAATGCTGCCCCATCGCTTTCAAAAGCTCCGGAGACCATGGTCTCACAGGGTCACAATGCGGGCATCAAGGCCTGAGGCACCTGCCTCAGCGCCAATCGCTTAGTCCTCCAGTGCTTCTGAGAGTGCAATGGAGGCCGACACAAAAACACCAATGTCATTGATACCGAAGGACCAACGCTCTCTCGAGCACGGAAAGAGGGATAAGCCCCCAGTAACCGCTCAAAAAAAAAGTACAGGTAAGCTAACTGTTACCGTTCTTGCCTACAGTCGATGTCACCTTTAATTTGTATTGTCACCTTTAATTTGTAACCAATTTCTCTTCAAATATTCTTGGTTCTGTTACATTATGGCTTCTATTATACAGTGGAACTGCGGAGGTCTACTACATAACTTAGGTGACATAAAACACCTCATAAATAGTTTCTTCTCAGTTGCCTTTTGTTTACAGGAAACAAATGTAGGCCCAAAAAACCAAAATTTTTTAAAAGGTTTTTCTGTCTTTTGAAAAGACCAGGAAAACACCAGCCAACTTTCTGGAGGAGTTGCCGTTGCCTTGAAAGGCGGCACTTCCACCCGAGAAGTTAAACTGAATACTCCTTTTTAAGCGGTTGCCGTCACTATTTTCTCTTTTAAAATTATGGCCGTCTGTTCTTCGTATATAGCACCCCAAGAAAGTGCAACTTTAAAAGCTTTCACTCTAAAAGCTTTAAAAAGCTTGAAAGAACTTGAAAAGCTGATTGAACAGCTACCGGACCCTTTTACGCTTGTAGCCGATTGTAATGCCCATTGTACTTTTTGGGGAAGTGAATACCCGCCGTGGTTGCTCAGTGGCTATGGCGTTGGGCTGCTGAGCACGGGGTCGCGGGATCGAATCCCTGCCACGGCGGCCGCATTTCGATGGGGGCGAAATGCGAAAACACCAGTGTGCTTAGATTTAGGTGCACGTTAAAGAACCCCAGGTGGTCAAAATTTCCGGAGTCCTCCACTACGGCATGCCTCATAATCAGAAAGTGGTTTTGGCACGTAAAACCCCAAATATTATTATTATTTGGGGAAGTGAAAAAGCTCACCAAAGATGACAACTCATAAAACATTTTATTCTATCTAATAACATCTGTCTTTTAAATTCAGGTGCACCTACATATTTTTACCCTACGTCACATAACTTTAGCTGTCTTGATTTAGCTCCGTTCACCTTCTCTTTTCATTGATTTTAACTGGGAAGTATTGGACAATCCATACAGCAATGACCATTTACCTGCCATAATCAAACTGGCATCAACTTTACCCATCATCACCTGCAGGCCACATCATTGGAAAATCCAGCTGGCAGACTGGCCGCTTTTCACAGAAACTGCCAAACTTGAAGAAAATTTTTCTGCCCATCTGGGTGTCGATGAGGTTAATGAAAAATTTACTAATTGCATAATCACGTCAGCTGAAAGAGCTATACCCCAATCTACTGGAGAACATCGAAAGAAATTAAACCCGTGTTTGACAGAGGAAGTACTGTAGCAAAGAAAGAACAGAATAAGGCCTGGGGCACTCTTCGTGGATACCCAACTTGCAACAGCCTAGTTAATTTCAAACAGAAAAAAGCCAGTGTGCGATACATTCGTAGACAAGCCGAATAACAGTCTTGGCAGAAATATGTCTCCTCAGTTAGTAGTTCAATCACCCCCAAACGCACGTGGGAACAGGTAAAGAAGTTCAAAGAGGATTATTCATCCTCACGGAGCAAGAAACATTTAGGAGAGGAAACTCCGCTGTTTGCGGCAACCAGAAAAGTTCACAAGCCTGCGGAGCCGTTATCGTGCTGGCGGCCTGGAAAGAAATTACCACCGTTGAAAGCGCGCCGGTGCCCGGGCGCTGCATTTTTAATTTTTTTCACCGCGGCTTCTACGACGCGCCGCATGGCGCCGCCACTGTATATGGCCCCGTCGGCGCATACAACAATTGTGACTTTATCTGGTCACCCGCGCTCGCTCGCGCTGACGGGAGTTTCACCTCCTAAATGTCTTACTCTGTGCTCATCCTGCACAACTCCCTTACTTTTAAGTCCTGGTGCACAAAACAACACTCCAAGAACAAGCAAAGATTTTGGGGGAACACTTCTACGGAGTATTCAGTTCAGCCAACTACACAGACACATTTTTTAACATACAAAAACTCTGCCGAGAAACAAAGATTGCCAACAGGTGCATCCAATCAATTGTACAATGCTCCCCTCCCTCTCCCAAAATTAAGTAACATACTTTCTGCTGGAAAGAACACTGCAGTTGGCACGGACTGCATCCACTACACTATGCTTGCCCACCTTTCAGAAACCTCAATAAAAGCATTACTAAAATTCTTTAACAAGATCTGAGAAACTGGTGAAATGCCAAAAACATGGAAAAATGCCATAATCATACCTTTTCTAAAATCTGTAACAATCCGAACGTCCCCCAGCAGCTACAGCCCCATTGCTCTCACCAGTTGTTTGGCAAAGTCATACGAACGTGTTGTGAAAACCAGACTAATTTTTACCGTCGAAACAGAAAAGTCCTTAAACATACGTCAGTGCGTATTTGGAAAGACCGGATGTGCTTTGTAGACGATCACATGGAAGAAGACTGGACAGGCGTCCTTGTGATCATCTACAAAGCGCATCCAATCTTTCCAAGTACAATGAACCAACTTGCCCAGCAACGCATTCTGCTAAACTACATCAGTGCGGTTATAAAAAGCATTGTTCTACAACTGATCACCTGGTCCGATTAGAACATCAAATATACAATGCCTTTTTACACAAACACCACTGCCTAGCTATCTTTTTCGACTTGGAGAAGGCATATGACACCACATGGAGATTTGGCAGACTTAAGGATTCGGGGCAAAATGCTGAAGTGCCTCTCTGACTTTATATCCGATCGAACATTCCAGGTGTGTCTTGGCAGAGTGCTGTCACGTGTATTCACCCGAGAAAATGGTGTGCCTCAGGGCTTTATTTTCGGTGAGGGCCTTTTAAGTGCAACGCTGTTAGTGGTTAAAAGGAACTCTGTTAAAAAGGTCATACCATCTACCCTTATGCATTCTCGTTACGTTGGTGATCTCCAAATTACTTTCTGCGCATCTAACATAACATGTAAACGGCAGATTCAAATCACTCTAAACAAATTGACACAATAGGCTAATGCAAACAGCTTCCGTTTTTTATTGGAAAAAACTGTTGCCGTGATGTTTTATCAGAAGAAGGGCTTACAACTGGACCCCTTCCTGAAACTAAATAACATGGTACTTCCAGTTAAACAAGAACTTCAGCTTTTAGGGTCATATTCGATAAAAAACTAAATTTTCTTAGACACAGTAATAACCTAAAGGTTCAAACAAATGAGGCAATTAATCTCCTAAAAGTCCTGTCTGGACACAACACCCGTTCAGACAGCACGCTTAGTGTTGAGAGAGCGGCACGAATCTCTTGACTGCTCTCTCGACTGGTGACGGCGGCGGTGCCCTAGGTGACATCCTACATATACTACACACTTAAGTAAAGACCAGACCGTTCGTTTCTGCTGGGTCTCAAGCCACGATCCCTGGAAATGACAAGCAGATGAATGTGCAACAAGTGCAATAAATCTGAATGTTTTTAACATACCTGTTAGGGATGGGATTTAAGCTGTTTGCAAGTCACTAATCTCTAACTGGCAACATGTATGGAAATTGAAAGACAACAATAAACTTCGACTAATTAAACCTGTCCTTGGGGAGTAGGAGACATGCTTCATAGGACTAATTCTTTGTCAATTTTGGATAGGCCACAAGCGCATCACACATATTTACTTATTGAGAGAGGAGGGACAACCAAGATGTGACAAATGCCATGAACTATTAACAGTACTACACATTCTAATTGTGTGTCCACATCTTGAAATGCACAGGCGAAAGTACTTCCACATATTATATTCCCCATTTCACCTGATGTTGATGTTAGGAGATGATGCACTGATACCTCTGACTGATGTTCTTAAGTAGGTTTTTAAGTACTCCAGGGTATGCTGCATTTACTAACGAAATTTTATCACCCTGTGTTTGCACAGCATAGCCATAGTCACTTTTATGCCAATAAACCCAACCAACTGAAATTTATGAAAAGAGAATGTGATACATGTGACATATGAATGGCAGCATTTCCTTTCATTGGGTAAAGAGCTCTGCCTTATAATGGGTGGCAAGACCAAATGACAGAACTCTTTCAAATAGGTTTCCTTGGCTTTGCATGTTTTGCCAAACTTTATTTTGCATTGCTTACAATGAAGCCCAAAATTCTCTTCATATCGTCTTCATAGTCCATGTAACAATACATAGGAGACAAACTTCGAGTACGTTTTGATTAAAATGACCTTGTTGACCAGATCTCACCTATAAACATTCCAAGTTGTCATGCTGCAGCAATGTAATTGCACAAGTGAGGATCAAGAGTGCCAGCGGTTCCTGTTGCTATAGGAAATCTTTAAGTGTCACATAATTCAGGCAACACTCTGCAGTTGCAATTCAGTGTAGCCTCTCTCATAAATGCTGCACTGCTCTGGGACCTTATACCGAACCAATCTCATCGATCTAATGCAGATGGAATCGATGGAAAGCATGCCCGCCGCACTGGGAGCAGTGGTCCACTGGGCGAGCTCTTTGACCACGGTTTGGACAGCTGGGCAACGCTGTTCATGCCAGTGTGCCTGTACTCGGTGTTTGGCCGTGCTGAGATGAGCTGCAACACATGGCGCTTCCTGCTTGTCCTGTGCAACATCCACTTCTGCTTCATTCTATCCCACTGGGAGAAGTACAACACTGGCATTCTCTACTTGCCTTGGGGATATGACATTTCCCAGATGGTGCGTTGGAAAGAGTGACACACCATGTTTTCACGGAAAGGGGCTGTCATCAGACAGCTGCTGTGCAGTCTCTCCTCTATATTTAGGTCACAGGGTTTTATCAAGTTCTGTAGTTTACATGTTATTGAAGTAAATGGCGCTATGACATTAATAAGTGTAGTCAGCCACATGCAACTCCTGCTGACTCATGGATAAATCACCTTCAGACATACGACATATGAGTTCTTTAAGCTCACTATGACTGATTAAGCTTAATAAAAATTAAGCTATGGTATGCTGTGATGCTATGTTGTTGCCCATGTTTAAGGCCTGCCTGCATTGTTGGCAGTATATGTGTTTGTGCAATGTTCTGCTGTACCTGCTAGTAGTGCATTTAGTACATATTTGGCTCGGGCAAGTCAGGCAGCAGTGGAGAAGTGCTGCGCCCATAACAAAAGGCTCACACTGCCCTCAAAATGTGAAAGGTGAACAAGGAGAAGGCAATAACGAAACTAAATGTAGGAGAATTAATGGAGGCTACCATCACTGACTTGCTTGTACATAAAGTTCTACAAAGTTCAATAGGTTCCTGCTAAGGTGAACGTGAACAGGCTTTGGATAGGATAGGGATAACTTTAATAAAGTGCCAGCAAACGACGGTTTAACATGTTGTGACGCTGGCCAAGCGTCGACCCGGGGTTATACCCTACTCTGCACTACCCCAGTTGGGCCCGTTTGTAGTGGTTCATGAGGCTTGTGCTTTTCGAGCGCACCCCGGGCCTGCAGGACGGCCCATAGTTGTGTGTCCTTGTCTGCAGACTGCAGTGCACCTTGAAGTTCGGGCGGGTAAGTCCTGGAGGTAGCTGCCGTCGGGAACCTGGCACAGTCCCACATGATGTGCCATTGTGCCACAAACACCGCACAGCCCACTCGGATAGAGCTCTGGGTGAAGCACATGCAGCATTGCGGGGGCGAGGAGTGACGCGGTCTGTAATTGCTTTAGGATTACAGCCTCCTCCCGACTGAGTGCCGGGTGGGGAGGTGGCATTGTCCGTCGAGCTAAGCGGTAACACTTGGTTACTTCGGCGTAGCTGGTCAATCTGTCCTTCGTTTCGAACCACCACGCGGAACGGTCGCTCTGGGGGACGCAGAAGGTAAGCGCTCGCGCCGCCGACTGGGCCGTCTCGCTGTGGTTCGGTGAGGATGCACACTCGCTGGCGTGCGCCGGTAATCACTTGATACGGATGGTGCTGTCGCAGTCTTGAAGTTGGAGCTTGCCGGTGATGGCGGCCGCCGGCGCGCATATTCGCCCCTTGGCAAAGTTGCACACGGCATTCCTCGAGTCGCTGAGCATGGTGCGACACTCGGCCTCGGTGATTGCCAGAGCGATGGCAACCTCCTCAGCGTCTGTAGCGTTCGTGCACCACACGCTCGCTGCCATTGTCTTGGTGCCGGTAGCCGCCACAACGACCACTGCCGCGAAGCCTTCCCACTTGTATTCCGCTGCGTCCACGTACTGGGCGTGCGGGTCTTGGGCGTGTTGTTCGGTGAGAGCCTTGGCCCGCGCCTGCCGCCGTTCTTGGTTGTACTCTGGGTGCATGTTCTTCGGGATGGGGTCCACGTAAATGTGGGCTCACGCCTCATTTGTGATCTCGCACGGTTGCCGGCTGGGAGCTTCAGGGTTGTAACCCAGGGACGTCAGTATACTGCGGCCTGTCTTGGTGGTAGAGAGGTGCTCGATTTGCGCGGTGAGCTGCGCCTCGGCTATTTCTTCTGGGGTGTTATGGACGCCGAGCTGCAGGAGGCGAGCCGTACTCGTGGTCTCCATTAAGCCCAGCGCCGTCTTGTAAGCTCGTCTGATCAGCGTGTTGATCTTGGTCCTGTCAGTGACGTGCCAGTTGAGGTAGGCTGCAACGTAGGCGATGTGACTGATCACGAACGACTGGACAAGGCGCACGAGACTGTCTTCACGCATGCCCGCCCGTCGTGTAGAGACTCGGTGTATGAGCCGGATGGTGTCCATTGCCTTGGTGGTAAGCTTGTTGATGGTCTCGTCGTTGCGGCCGCTCTTGTTTAGCAGCAGGCCCAGGACCCTGATCTTGGGAACTTCGGGGATGCGTTGCCCCGATGCAGTCACAATCTTGATGTGGTCGCACTTCCGAAGAGGAGCGTGCTTCTGTCCTGGTCGAAGCGGTGTGAGGACGAACAGCTCAGATTTGGCGGGCGAGCACATTAGGCCTGTGCCGTCAAGGTGCTGCTCGATGCTGGCATCGGTGCCGCCAGCCGCCCACAGGGTAATGTCGTCGGTGTAGATCGTATGCCGGACTCCGGTCCCCGCTACTGTCCTCGCTACCCCGATCATGATGAGGTTAAAGAGCAACGGCGAGATGACCGAGCCCTGTGGAGTACCCGTGCTGCCGAGCTTGTGTTTGGGGAGCTTGAGGTCTCCGGCGTGCAGTTCCA
The DNA here is from genome assembly GCF_050947875.1 of Dermacentor variabilis. Lineage (NCBI taxonomy): Eukaryota > Metazoa > Arthropoda > Arachnida > Ixodida > Ixodidae > Dermacentor > Dermacentor variabilis. Next base: position 144,734,306 of record NC_134576.1, on the reverse strand, counting down.
CCGTGTGGTTGGTCGAGAACTCTTGAATATAATTGTAACTCGTTACCCCCATGTTGAGTCTTGATACTTATGCTAATATGGCTGAGTGTTTGACTTTGTCGAATGCACTTTGTAACTCGAGCCCCAGAATTACTTTGCTGCCTTGTGTCGTGTTGTCGATGATTTCTTGTTTGAGTTGTAACATGGCATCTTGTGTGCTGAGTTTGCACCGGAAGCCGATCATCGTGTCAGGATAGAGGCCTTCCTTCTCTAGGTATTCCTGCCACCGGTTGGCGACCACGTGCTCCAGCACCTTGCCCACGCAGGACGTCAGCAAGATGGGACGCAGGTTGCCGATGTCCAGTGGTTTGCCCGGTTTCAGAATCAGGATCGCTCTTGCCGTTTTCCACTGTCGAGGGAGCTTGCCCAAATGCCAGCATTCATTGAAGTAAAGGGTTAGGGCCTCTATCGAAGCATCGTCCAGGTTGCGTAGCATCTTGTTGGTAATGAGATCGGGGCCGGCTGCTGAGCAGGTGTTGAGCTCGTGCAGCACTACCCCCACCTCTGATATGGTAATCTCTCGGTCAAGCGACGCGCTGGGCAGCCCCCTGTACGGCGGGTGGGTTTCCGTTGGCGTGTCTGGCAGATACTTGGCTTCCAGGTTCCTGATAACAGCGTCTTTTCCTTGTTGTGTGATGGTGTGCATGAGGCGGGCCAGGCGGTCGCACTGGTATGACTTGGTCTTTGTTTCGTCTAGGAGGTGCCCAAATAGATTCCATGTGCAACTGCGATGCAGTTCCCTGTCAGCTCGGTTGCAGATTTCGTTCCACTGCTGATGTCACAGGAGCATGCAATGGTGTTCAATGGCACTGTTTAAATCAGCCACCTTCTTCCTCAATTTGCGATTCAACCGGTGCTGCTTCCAATGTGCCTGCATCGAACGTTTGGCCTCGATCAGATGGACCAGGCCATGATGATGACGTCCTCGTCTGTTTCTATGGTCTTTGTGGCTGAGCGAACTGCATCGTGGAGCTCCACCGTCCAGGTTTCAATCTCTGTGATGTCTTGTGCTGTGGCGAGGCGTCCCTTACGGAATCCGTCCCATTCCGTCCACTTGTGTATAATGGTATTGCTCCGTAATTGGTTGGGTATCGTAATTTCGAGGATGTAGTGGTCACTGCCCAAGTTGACGCCCGTGTTGTGCCATATTACTTTGCCTGTGTGGTCATTTTTGATGAATTTAAGGTCTGGTGTGGTGTCTCATGCTACGGAGTTGCCGATGCACGTAGGATGCGCGGGGTCCGTGATTAGGACACAGTTGTGGTCCAGGGTATCCTGTAATAAGTCCCGTCCCTTGGCTGTGTCCTTCACGTAACCCCACGCTCGATGGGCGGCATTGAAGTCCCCTCCGATCAGCAACATGTTGTCTTTGGCTTGGGTGCTGGCTGTGTGTAGTAGGGTCTTAAATTTCTGTGTTTGGTGCTTGGGGTTACTGTAGATGTTGGTGATGAACAGGCTGCCTTTCCATTGTTTGCTTGGGATGATTTCGGTGAAGGCGTATTCCACCTTGCTGCGGCCGTGTTTGAGTTGGTGCTCGATGAACGTGAGCCCTTTGCGGACGAACGTGCAGAAGCCCCGTCCCTACGCTTGGCTAACGTGAGCGCGATACCCAGGGAGGGTGGGGGTCACCGTCATTGTTTCTTGCAGCAGGATAATGTCGGGTTTCTTGTTTACTGTGGTAATATATTGTTGCAGCACTGCTTTCTTGTTGTTGTAACTGTGGCAGTTCCACTGCCAGACCTTAAGGTCCGGCAGCGATCCTATTGTGGATTGGGGTCTGGACATAGTTGTGGCGAAGGTGGGGCTTGCGTCTGTTCTTGGAGGTATGGGTGGTTGGCGAATTCCACTGAAAAGATGGGGCTGCGCACTATGGGCTTGAGGGTGTGTTCAATGAATTCGAAACGCTCTTGTATGGTGCGGAAGGACATGGTGATCAGTTCCTCCAGCCGCGCCAGTCGGTCACGGCAGCTGTGCTGGCGCAGAAGTTGGCGAGCGCTTCAATTTTGGCTTCGAGCTGAGTATCCAATTGGGTCAGGTCCTTGTATTGTCGTGATGAAGTGCCTGTTCGTTTCTTGGTGGCTGGGTCAGTGGTCTTCTCCTCCTGGGGCGCGTCTTAGGTTTTGTCCTTTGATTCTGTGCCTTGGTGAGATAGCGTGTCGGTGTTCTGCTCGGGGACAGCGGTGGGTGTAGGTTCGGTGCGTGCTCATTTCTTGGGGGTTATATCAGTGGTCTTCTCCTCCTGGGGCTCGTCTTGGGTTGTGTCCATTGATTGTATGCCTTGGTGTGATGGCGTGTCGGTGGTGGGTGTAGGTGTCTCGAGTGGCTGAGCTGGGTCTGTCCTTGGATGGGCTTGCTGTGCTTGAAGTTCTTTCTTTACCTCGGCTTGCTTGCTCTCATTGGTTGCGCGGAGTTGTTCGAGTTCCTTGTAGTAGGGGCTGGTAATCCACGCCTGCCAGCTGCTCGGAGTGCTTCGACCAGTAGTGGCGCTGTTGGAGCTGGCGCTGCTGCCTTTAACTTCACCCTTGGCTACATTGGCCCAGCTGACTTTGTCACGGGAGCGCGATCGCTTTGTGCCGTAGCTGTTCCTGTCTGACGAGTCACGGCCACGGGATGTGCTGTGCGAGGCATGACGGGAAGCGTAACGTGATGCGTGGCGTGAGGCATGGCGCGACGCGCTGCAGGATCCGCCATGAGAAGCGCTGCGCAAGCGGGAGCGTCCAAGGCGTGGAAAGGAGCTTGATTCAAGTGCTTGCTTTCGCTGTTCTTCAGCGTTACGGCGTTCCCATCGCCGTCGCCACATGACGTATGGAACCTTGTATTTGGCTCTGCAGAGGCGGTCCCCAGCGGGGTGTTCTTCGCCACAGAGCTTGCACTTGAGGACACACTTGTGGCCCTCTCTAGGATTATAAACACCGCATGAAAGACAAACATGTACGTTCGGTGTGGGGCACACGTCACGCCTGTGGCCGACCTTGCCGCATACTTTGCAAACTTCTATTTGCTTCCTGTAGAGACTGCACGGATAGAGCATGGATCCATAACGCACATACTTAGGAACCTTGATACCGTTGAATACTACGATTATTGTCGTCATGTTCCCGATACGCTTCACCCCCACGGCGAGGGGGTTGTACTTTGTAACGACCTACTGCATTATTTCGGCTTCGTTGGCCTCGAGTGCTATGCCCCTGATCACGCCCTTGACTGTGTCGTGGGTGGTCATTCCGTAAGCGCTCACTTCGTATATTTTGCCTTGGACGTTGACAGCTTGTATTCGAGCATACTTCTTCGCTCGCTCCTCGCACGGAGTGCTGAGCACCATGATGTTCTGATGGGTATTGGGACACGCCATATCCTCAGCTCGATCTGCCTTCTCAATTTTCGCTGCCGCCATGATGGCAGTAGCCACGCATGTAGCTCCCTCCTTGGAAATATCGAGCCCTCCGCGGGGCCGCACGACGATCTTAATTTCTTCCGCAGGCATTGTGGGCATGCGAGCTGTCCAAATAACTGCAGTCCTTACGTTCTTGTTGAATTTAGTCTTCTGCTGAGAGCTCGCAGTATCGGTACGAAAATTTGACTCGCCCTGCGTTGCTTGCAGGAGTGTTCGGCTCGTATGCCCACCGTTGTGGAGCCATCCAGGCATGCGATGAAATTCCTCGTGCATAATTTCTTCTCCCTCTACTTTGGAGAATCTACTTTGGCTTTGGAAAATCTCTTGTTGAAAGCCCAGCTCCAATGTAGTGAATCTGTGGGAAACCAAGCAAGAAGTCCTTGTGCTTTCCAGCTTTTCAGAGAACAGCCGCTGACTTGCACTCCAGGATATAAACTGGTCTAAGAAGTATATTTGTACAGGAAGTATAACTATTCATGTTTTATCATCCCAGGGCTTTAGTACATTCCCCAGTTTATTTATGTTGTTAACAGGTATCATACAAGTGTATGTGTTGGGTTATATACAATAAGTTCACAAAGACATTTCACTCCTCATATGATACATAGCTGAACACCCTATTTGGCCTTTCACTTAAATTATTTAAAAGTATGCTTGTAGCAAACCCTTCAACTTAAAAAAAATGATAATAAGCCAGGTGCTATAGCAGCCTTGCTGAGTGCTCTGTTTCAAAATTTGCCCTGCATTGTCTTTGGGTTGAAAGCCAGCTGAACCGTTTTTCTTTTTTTTTTTTTTTCCTGTGTAGATTCTTCTCGGGAGCTTCGTGCTGACCTACTTGCATTCATATCGACTGTGGAAGTTCACCATTCTTGGATTCGGTGCTGGTGAATGCCTTGAACTGACATTACATGGTTAGTCACTGGGGCCTTATTTTCCCTCTCTGCTCTTGCTGACTGCTTTTGGGTGGCACTGGAATACAGAAGCATCCACATTCTCAGATTTAGGTGCACATTAACTCTTTCGTTACCGCGCCTGTAAAAATTGATCAATTTGATCGGCAGTTTACTATGCGCTGTTGAACATTTCTGTTTTAATTCCACTAGCAACATCTTGCACCATCCGAAATGATGAGTCAACTATTTGTCAAATTTGACCACATTTGGCAGATTGGGGAGTCTGGAAAAATAAAACGTTGACTGGAGGTATCATTGAAACCACCCTCCAAAACTCCTAGCACTTCTTCAAAAAAAGATGCAAAGTTTGCATTTTGGTTGGCTCAGCAACATAATCGTTGAATGACAGCAGCAGTGGAGATGCAGAAGCTTCCGTTGTGTTGTCGAATTTTTCGATCCAACATATGGATTGTTTTATAGGGACAATAAAGGGGGGTGGGGCGGGGGGGCAAATACTAAGTTGACATAGACTGTTTAAATACCATTCCAGAAACCTCGCAACGCTTGTTCCATGCCAAGAAAAGACTGTTCAGGAGAAAATTGCATCTGAAGGGTCCGAATACCTTTTTCAAAATTCAAATCTTCTGCCACCTAACCGGGGGAGTGGTGACATTGCATACGCCATCACCGCCGTTTGCTGCCGTCAGCGAGTAAAACGGTGCCCGAGAGACGGCAATACCGAGCCAAGACAAAGCGGTGAATTCGCTGCTGCAGCTGTTTTCTGGTCAAGTGGCGTAGACCGTTCGGGCATCCTGCGACATCGCATGGAAGTTGAGTTTCCTGCTACTTGCAGTTTGTGCGAGTTCCACGAGCCAGCAAAACCAGCGCAGCACTACGCGATACTGAAACTACTGAAACGCGAAACCATGGGCGACATGAAGTCCGTTGAGAACGAAACGTTTCGAACGGCTGCGTCGCTGCCAAGGGTAATTTCAATTAGTTCTTTTTTTCTAAAGATGAAATGGAACTCGACAAGTAACATTTTATTTCGTCTTATAATAAAGTGCAAGCATGTTTTTTTCAACGAGTAGTTGAGTACTAGTGGCAGAATTTAACTGAGTGCTTTCGTCATCAGGCAAGTACTTGAATGCCCCAGTGAAGTCTCTAATCATGCCCTGCATTTACCTTAATTTCTTGATTATTAAGGCTCTGTTCGTGATAATATTGACTCCTTAGACTTCCTTGAGTACTAATCTGTCACTTTAGCTTGACTGTGTGTTCCTTTAATGATGTCTCAAACAATGGTAAATGCTCATGATTGTGTGTTATTTTGATAATTGTGTTTGATTAATTTCAAGTGCAACCTTATTTTTCCCACTATGGGTTGCTTTTATCCATCAACACTTCGACAGCATTTGTACGAGTTATCACAAGCAATCCTTCTTGTCATGTGGGGTTTTCACTCACACAAGAGCAAGCCATTGATTTCAGACCGACCTTCGACCAATGCTTCACTAGATGTGTAATCTCTTGCATTTTGAATACTGCCTGTGCAAATGCGCTTATTCATTACTGTACAATATTGTGCAACATTGCACATTACTGTAAGACATTGTACAGAAACTGAACAAAGCTTGTGAAGGCTTCGACGCAAGTTGAACGCACACTAGACTACCTTGCTCGGACAGAAGAGCTTATCGAGCACAATAATCAAGAGGAAGCTTCTGCATGTTCCTTGACCTGACAACCATTGCTTTGCGAGCCTAAAGATTGCAGAAATAACAAACCTGGTGCTTGAAATGAGTAAAAACAAATGCTCCCTGTATAATAGGAACTTACCCATTTTCACATTTGGGAAGCTTCTGCTTTCCTGCATAGCACGGGCATCAACTGAAGCCAACAAATTTTCAGAACAATTTTGTTCGTGCATGACCAGACTTGCAGAAGTTGGGAACTAAAAACCAGCTGCATATTGTATATTTCAGATTTTGTTTTTAGCTCTCATTACTTACACTAAAAATAGAAAATTATTACTTTTATTCGTGTTCCTTGACGTGCTTCTTTGAAGGTTCACATAAGAATCCTCAAAAACTGTCTGAGCAGTTACTTCTATAAATCTATTCAAAACACCAGCATCCAGGCTATAATTTTATATATTGCAATGTACATTGCGACAACTGCGTCATGAAATTAAATGTCAAAATGTATAAGCACTGAATATGAGCACATTTCTAGTTGTAACGAAAGAGTTGAAAAAGGTTAATGCTCTAAATTTTGTTTACAACAGTCACTAGAATTTAATGTTCTCTCTTAAATGCCACAAATTTCCCTAAAATTGGCCAAGGGGTTATTTCAGAAAAGCATATCTGCATTTTACATGTATTTGAATATGCAGCATTGGAGTTGGGCTCAAGCTAAAAGCATCCTTTTAAATCAAGATCACTGTCATTTGCACTTCGTTTTTATTTATTTGCCAACATCTTTGAAGCCACAGATTTTCATGTATTTTTAGTGCTAAGCATTGTTTTTCTTTTTTCATTGCAACTGTATAATGACATCACAAACGCACCAGTGATCAGGCTATAATTTTATGCATTTCAGTATATGTTGCGGCTCCTACATTTTGAAATAAAATGTTAAAACATAAAAGCACCAAAAATAAGCGCATTTCTTGTGGTAACTAGGGAGTTGAACTCCACCTGGTCAAACTTCATCTGCAGCCCCGCTGTGCTGATAATAGCTTGACTTTGAGACTTACAACCTGCTCAGTTATTACCATTATAGAAGCGATGAATTTTGTCTGGAATTGTACTGTGGTGTTTCTTTAGGTACGGGAACAAACAAAAAGAAAGTATATGCTGTTTGATTAGCACGCAGTCAAACATTTGTACAGTTGACTTCCATTAATTCGACCTTGATGGGACTCACGAAATTGCTCGAATTATCCGTTGTTGCGAAATAAACACGATGCAGAAGAAAAAAAAAAACATGAAAACACACCACTGATTCATTCGCCAGTATTTGCCGAATTCTAACATGCTCCTGAATGAAATGGATGCACGCTTTTTATGTCTGCCAAAGCAGAAACCAACGTAGAAATAATATTAAAGCACCTAAACGAAGTAGAAATCCAATGTGCACTTGGATTTTTAACAAGAAATATGGGTAAGAGTTTGATATGTGTTGCACCATGGGTGGCTGGTTTCCTAAAGTCAGCTTTGGCACACGGTTTATCTAAATTCAGCTTTACTTCATTACATTTGTGTTATACAGTAAATCATGTAAATGTCTCAAAAGCAGTTTTGATTTTATATTCGATTGCACTATAAAAGAAATTTTCGGCCCGACTTTCCTGAAAAAAAAAAACGAAATTGAATATGCATGCGCTAGCAAAGGGGTAAATATTATAGTAATGAAGAAGAAGAGCACAAGAACAAGGCCAGCCAGATAGTCTCTTCCATGCCTGCTGTGAAACCAGTGGGCCAGCCGGATCGCCAGTGCTTGGCACGAGTGTGAGCCGTTCGGGCAACCAGTTTTTCCTGCTCTGCGTCACCTGCCTCCTCAGTTACGAAGAGACGTTACCCTCGGAACTCTTCAGTGCACCCATTACAATTGGTGGTAGGTGCGGGGTACTCAAGAACATCTACACCCTGGAACTCCGGTCTCGGACTCTGCCTCCCGTCATGCCTGACTCTCCCCAGCCGACGCCGCCACCCCCCGTTGCCTGCTCTGGTGCTGTCCCGCAACGCCATCCAGCGGTTTTCAGCGGTACGGATGAACAGGACGTCAATGACTGGTTGACTACGTACGAACGGGTGAGCTTGCACAATCGATGGGATGATACCGCCAAGTTAAATGCGTCATATTCTACCTTGCGGGAGTGGCTCACCTGTGGTTTAAAAATCACGAAGCCGACTTTCAGTCATGGTCCGCGTTCAAGACCAGTTTCGCTGCAGTTTTCGGTCGCCCTGCCGTCCACAAGTTGCGTGCCGAGCAGCGGTTACGAGAGCGAGCGCAACAACCCGGTGAAACATTCACCTGTTATATTGAAGAGGTTCTCGACCTCTGCAAACGTGTGGATGCGTTTATGCCGGAAAATGACAAATTGAAGCATATTTTGAAGGGCATCGCTGATGACATTTTCCAAATGTTGATCGCTAAGAGCCCGCGCACCATAGCAGAGCTCATAAACTTGTGTCAGAGCTACAACGAGTTGAGGAGGCAGCGCGAGTTGACTAGACGCCCCTCAGTGGCTGACGAGGCCCTCTCTTCCATGACAGCCTTCTCTGATCTGGAGCAGCCGTGTCTGTCCTAAACGAACTCCTCTCTCGCGCTTTACGAAATGTTACGACGCCACTTTCTGGGTTTTCTCTTCGCACAGCAAGCGCCCAGCCAGTTCAGCCTTAAGCAGCATGCACAGCTGGAGTTGTTATTCAGGGCGTTCTCTGTATTGTGGAGTTTGTGGTTTGTGGGGTCTCTCACACCCGTGCTCTTTGGACAAAGGAACGACAACACAGTAGTGCAAACAATCACAAGGGCATTTATTGCACCTTTCATAGATCAGTGCCTGCTAGCCGAGTTGCTATCCACAAAACATGCCGATGGGCGCGCGACAAATCTAGAAGTCTGACTCACTGCGACCGGAAGCGAGCGAATATGTTCGCCCCATGCTGGAACCCAACGCCTGGTCCTTCGCGTGTATGATCACGGGAATCGTGGCGCGCTCGAAGGCGGCCACGCGAGGCGGTCTCGCAAAGGCATCGGTCGCCGCGCGCCGACCCGCCGGGGAAGAGGGTCACTCCACGCGCGGCACGGCACGTCCGTGCTGCTTGCTGTCTCGACCCCCAAGAGAGCAAGCGCCTTCCTTTCGGCGCCCAAGTAACCTCGCCTGTCAGCGGCGTTAGCAGCGCAACACTTGCGCCATCTCTCGCACTGCGCCCCAACCACATTGACCGCCGTGGGCATCACGCAGGCTACGCGGCGAAGCCGGATTACAGGAGACGCGCCATGCGGGAAAAACATATCAGGGGACGCGCGAGAGTCGCGCATCCCCACAGGTTCTCCAGTCCTGTTCTCACGACGTGATACTTGAGTGGGACTTCCTTTCGCGAAATAACGCCGTCATCAATTGTGCACGTGCTGAAGTCGAATTATCGCCTCTGTGTGACGTGCCCCTCGTCGGCGCCACTTCTCTTCCCGCTAAGCTAGTTCTTCGAGAAGACATCGCCATACTGCCGTACTCGTCTGCCGTTGTTCCCGTCTTCTGTGGCGCTGTCTCTGAAGGCGCTGTCCTCTTCACTCCTTCAGAACTCTTCATGACCCACAAAGGCGTTCCCCTCCCTTTCGCCGCGCTTGACATTTCGGCCGGTTTCAGCGCCATCGTTGTCTGCAATCCGCTTCCTACAGCCCTGATGGCTCTTTGCGGCGAAGCACTTGGCCATGTTCAGCCTCTTGATGACATGTTTATAACCGACGTGCCGGATACTTCATATGCAGAGCTCACTGACTTTTGTGCACTTTCCAGTTCTGCTCCACCATCACCTGACTTATTCACACCTTTCATTGCCGATGACCTTACTTCCGTGCAGCGCTCCCAGCTTCTTCACCTGCTTGCCCAGTTCCGCTCTTCTTTTGATGTCGCTCAGCCTACTCTGGGTCGCTCGTCAACCATCAGCCACCACATCAACGCTGGCTCCAACGCGCCATTGCGGCAGCGCCCTTACCGCGTATCCGCCAAGGAGCATCAGGTGATCAGTGAGCACGTGGACGACATGCTTCAGCGCGGCATCATTCGACCTTCCAATAGCCCGTGGGCATCACCGGTGGTTCTCGTCATAAAAAAAGATGGTTCCATTCGGTTCTGCGTCGATTATCGCCGTCTCAATAAGGTAACGCGCAAAGACGTCTACCCTCTACCGCGCATTGACGATGCTCTGGACAGCTTGCAAGGTGCTAAATTCTTCTCTTCGTTGGATTTACGCTCGGGCTACTGGCAGGTCCCGATGTCAGCAGTTGATCGCCCTAAAACTGCATTCATTACGCCAGATTGTTTATACGAATTTAATGTGATGCCATTTGGGGGCCTATGCAATGCGCCTGCTACCTTTGAACGAATGATGGACAATATCTTGCACGGCCTAAAATGGAGCACGTGTTTGTGCTATCTCGACGACATCGTTGTGTTCGCCCCTGATTTCAGCACGCATCTTCTTCGCCTTAGGCAAGTGTTGACGTCCTTGACAAACGCAGGCCTGCAACTGAACCTGAAAAAGTGCCAGTTTGCGCGCGCAAGCTCATGATTCTAGGTCACATCGTATCACAAGACGGCATTTGCCCCCGACCCATCAAAATTTCGCGCTGTGGCGGAATTTCCGAAACCTAAGACACTCAAAGAACTTCGCGCCTTCATCGTCCTCTGTTCTTACTTCCGACGCTTTGTTCGCAATTTTGCCTCGATAATATCACCTCTGACACAACTCTTAAGTGGCTCCAATGACCTATCCTCCTGGTCTCCTGCATGCGACACCGCGTTCGTGACCTTACGCCATCTCCTGACGTCTCCGCCTATACTGCGACACTACGACCCCACCGCCCCAACTGAAGTGCATACCAATGCCAGTGGTATTGGCCTTGGCGCTGTCCTTGCACAGCGCAAGTCTGGCTACTCCGAGTACGTCGTTGCTTACGCCAGTCGTGCGCTGACCAAAGCGGAACGCAATTACAGCGTCACAGAAAAAGAATGCCTGGCCATCGTTTGGGCACTCGGGAAGTTTTGCCCCTATTTATACGGCAACCCATCAACTGCGATTATTGTCGCAGTTGATCACCTTACACGCTATGCCGAAACCGCTGCTCTACCTGCAGCGACCGCCAGTGACGTTGCATCCTTTCTGCTCCATCGTTTCATTCTTCGTCATGGCCCACCTCGGGAGCTGCTGAGTGATAGAGGCCGTGTGTTTCTGTCGCAGGTGGTTGAAGCTCTGCTTGCTCAATGCCGCATAGTTCACCGGACCACCACAGCGTACCATCCTCAAACTAACGGGCTTACAGAGCGTTTCAATCGCACCCTTGGTGATATGCTCGCCATGTACGTTTCATCGGAGCATTCAAACTGTGACATCATCCTCCCATTTTTCACGTACGCATATAATACGGCTACACTAAGTACCACAGGATTTTCTCCATACTTTATTCTCTACGGTCGCGATCCTTCCCATACCATCGATACGGTTTTGCCTTATACACCAGACGTGTCAGAATGTGCTCCCGTTTCAGCCGTCGCCCGATACGCCGAGGAATGCCATCAATTAGCCCGAAAGTTCACCTTCGCTGACCAACAACGACAAAAAGCCAATCGTGATGGCGACGCTACGAATCTGAACTTTGCTCCTGGTACCCTTGTCTTGTTGTACGTGCCTTCTACCACGCCTGGACTTTTGACAAAACTTCCCTCGCAGTATGATGCACCATACCGCATCGTCGAACGGACCTCTCCGATCAACTATGTCATAGAGCCGCTTACATCGACATCCAACAAGCGCCGCCGTGGATGGGATGTTGTTCACGTGCGCCGCCTGAAACAATTCTATGACCCGCTCGTCTCCACATCGTAAGTCGCCAGGATGGCTCCGCTTTTGCACCGGGGGTAATTGTAATGAAGAAGAAGAGCACAAGAACAAAGCCAGCCAGATCGTCTCTTCCATGCCTGCTGTGCAACCAGTGGGCCAGCCGGATCGCCAGTGCTTGGCACGAGTGTGAGCCGTTCGGGCAACCAGCTGTTCCTGCTCTGCGTCACCTGCCTCCTCGGTTACGAAGAGACATTGCCCTCGGAACTGTTCAGTGCACCCATTACATTATAATCAAACATTATGAACTATGGTTATTGGTTGAAAAGCTTCCTAGGGCAGGCCGAAAATGGGCGTTTTCAACAGGAGATAACGTGTTCAATGCACTCACTGTCCCCTAAGCTCCGTCAAGACACACTACCACTAAAAGGGTCACTATTGGGGTCACCATAGGGGTTAGGAGCGTGCATCCTGACTAATCAAGTCAAATTATCCAGTGAAGCCCAATTTTAGGATCAAAGTAACAATAGTTCAGGCTTGTAGAAATGCATGTGCACCAGCTGGTGCTTTCTTTTGGGATTGAAAATGCCCAAAAATGTGATTAACCGGGGTCGAATTATCGGAAATATACTGTATAACTAGCACTGATATAACAAAGTAAACCTCAGTTATTTATCACCAATATCAGCATGTAACGAACACATGCTTATAACAAATATTAAGTATAATGAAGGTATTTTTGTGTCAGATGTGGCTTCATTATTACAAGGCTCGGCTATAACTTATGAGCTGGAAGCCTGTACATTTTACACACCTATTCATAGCAGCTTTTCTTTGCATTGCAGGTGGGGATGTACAATGCCTTCTAGTTGATTTTGTGTGTTCTACACATACATTTTAAAGGCACTGCCTTGAATCATCATAAGCGCTGTATGCCAACAAGGAAAAGCAGGTTGATAACCGTGGTATCAATCATTGCATGAAGTATTTGTCTAATTAGCACATTAAAAAGAAAAATGTTAACTGGCAGCGGCAAAGTACAGTGTGTCGTGACTACATTATGAGTGCTATTAGCATCTTGGAATTTTTACCTGGTGATGTCTAACGCGAATAATTCCTCTCTTCCAGCTGGCTCTTTCTTCATGACGATACCCATGTGTCTCTACAACATTCATCGGTGAGTGTGAATTCTCCTTTAACCATCTCGAAAAAAATAAAAGTAGGGGTGCATGATACTCAGTCTGCTTGCAGAAGTTGTGGGAAACCCTGTTTACAAAGTGATAAAAAATATGAAAGATTCAATCAGTGCAACTCTGTATCATTATATACCGTATTTACTCGCATAATGATTGCACTTTCTTGTAAAAAAATTTACACAAATTCAGGGGTGTGATCATTACGCGGGTTAAATTTCCCGTGAAAAGAAAAAAAAATTTTCATCCCGCGTTTGCTGCGAGGTGACAACAGGTCAACAAATAGGTGGCTGCCGCTGTATGTAGTGCGGAATACTAAAACAAAAATGGCCACCAGCGGAGCAAGCCGAAGGCGACGAATGCGATTTTTTTTTCTTCTCGTGAGTACATTACATGCATTGAAGCAGTTTCTACCATATCAGTAATGAGTAATATCATTAATATCAGCAAGTTTGTGGCAATAATGTAGCCATGTCCACTTCGAGGGGACAGAAACGGATGGGCGCGCTTAGCTGCCAGTGACATAGAAACACATGGCGGGCATGCTGCGGAAACTGCGGCATTTGTCTTCACTACTATCCTAATACGGCACATTTCCGCTAAGGATGGGCGAATATCTTAGCTGTGTTACAAGCATCGGCGTATGAGTAGGGTACACTTCTAACGAATCAGTGTAAATGTGGCTACTATCGTTGCCTCTTGCGATTTGTTGCATGCCCACGAGTGCAGAAGAGAAGAATCGAAAGACGCCTTTGTTGTTGTTGTTGTTGTTGTTGTTGACGACAACCATTATAAAGCCTACACATAATAAAGGCAAGGTTTTTTTTTTTTTTTTTTCTTTTTTTGTCGTGGAAGTGCGGAAAAGTGATGAAGGGAATGGGAAATAGGGCATCTGCTTAGGAATTTTTGGTGCGTGCAGACCGCTTGGTTTGTCTTGAAGAGTCGTTCGCGTGGCATTCGACAGACGGTAAGTGCGATCATTATAAGCTAGACTTGGCACACGACATATCGCTGCGGCAAGTTCGGGGTGCGATCATTGCACGGCAAATTAAAAAAATCAAATTTTGACGACAAAATTCAGGGGTGCGATCATCACGCAAGTGCGATCATTATGCGAGTAAACACGGTATGTGCTGATACAGCCACATTCTTTTGGCATCATGCTCTGCAGCTTGTCTAACGAAAGGCACTTGTGTTCATTTTGACTTCATCTTCTTTTTCCTTTTTTGTGGCTCCAAAAGTGTGCTTGTAAAATGAGGGCACTATCACTATACGTCTGAACGGTTGTGCAGATGGCACACAAGAACACGTCAATGGCCGTGCTGCATGTCTGCCAGCACATTCACTGATGCACCAGCTAGAAAAGACGCTGTGTCATGACGTAACGGTGCACTTCTCCAGGTTCGGAAACCCATAGAAGTCTACAGGCCACACCTCCAATGCATGTTGTGACGCCTTCTGGTCTCACAGGAGTACTGACTACCATGGGTTTAACCTTAGTGAGCCACAGAACCGCATCAGTTGTTGCCTCTAGCACGATGCTTCACACGTGCTCAGGCCAGAAGGGGCTAATTGAGTAATGCACGCAAGAACACAGTATTGCCCTGAGTTGACGGAAACCGTTCATTATCTCTGGCAGCGCAGCGCCCGACACTGCACAAACAGCCGGTCCTGGGGCGGTGCAGGAACCAAAGCGATCCCGCACCAAGGGCAAAAATATAGACAGGGGTGCCTATAGCGCGTTGCTGCCAGAGCACAGGCTCTAGCTGGGACCCGCCGCTAAGATAAGTCCCGGTGGCTATGTTACTTGCGCTCACGATAACCAATGGACGAACTCATGAGAGCTCTGGCAATCTCCTTCGGCTTGGGCAACCAATAAGTGCAGCTCGGCATGGTACGACCTCGCGGGACCACTAGGCACCCGTTCTTCGACTTAGCGTCCGGAAGGGATCAGCACAAGGTATGCTCTCTCCGCATGGGTGAAAGGTGAAAGCATGGTGCGCGAGCTTAAGTCCTAGTCACAAAGGTGTCAGCGTGCGAGAGGAAGCATGTACATACCTATTGAAGTCCCAGAGGTAAGAAAGAGAGTCGCTCCCGTCAAGAGCCGCCAACAGCCACCCACGTCATGACGCAAACCATCGTAAGTAGAGTTCCGCCACCGATAACCAGTTGCGTGTGGGAAGGGGTTGAAATGTAGGGATGGCAGAACAGGTGAATGAACACGCACAATGTCACTGGTGCATTCCTCAATCCCCACAAGGTTTACACGCACTCATATGTTCATCTTGAAATTCCTGGCACCTATGTGCATGCACCACGACGTGTTTGTGAATGGATATTTGAGCCACCAGAACAACCTGGGAGACTGGAGGCAGCATGAAAGAAAGCGGGCTCCATGTAGACATTTTTTGTTATAAAGATAAAGAAACCTTGTTGACTTTGCTTTTTGTGTGTTTTACGTAGTAAGTACCCGCTGTAATGGCCCAGTGGGTATGGCTTTCTGTAAGTTGGTGGAAGAATGGAGGTGTTATTCTCACGTACTGTTACTCCATTCTGATGGGGGCAGAATGCAAAAATACTCAAGTAGGAAGCTGTACGTGCACATTAAAAAAACCCAGATTGGTAAGAACTTAATCCACTAGGTCCACTATGCTGTTTTTAATGACCCCTGTGTTGATTTGGGATGTCAGATCCTGTCAGATGTTGTTGTATGGATCTCACTTTGAATAATATGAATGATCACATTCATGATAATTAGGGGTGGGCAAATACCCGTATTCTAAAATGAACTAGTCGGCATTTTTTAATAGCTAAACTAACCAAATATTTGCAGAAACCAACTGTTAAGTCTTGGTTACTGTTCTTCGTCTGCTAAACAAAGTGTATCGCAAATGATCAGAAGTGAAGTAGCGACAAACATTTTTAAAGCAATGCAGAAACAAAATGGGAGTAATGTAAGCCTTGTTAATGGCTGAAGCCTACATGACAATCTGTGATTTTTTTCTTATGTGTCATTTAGTGTTATTGGCAGTCTAGTCATGTAGCATTTTATCTTTTATGCTACAACCTGTGATGTTTTTCTTGCAACAAGCCATATTGTATGTGTCTGTGGGGCACAGTTCCTTCAGCAATTTTTTCCTTTCTTTTTCAACAACTGTTTTAAGGGTAGCGCTACACAGCTGACCCTTAAAAACATGAACCAATGCCAGCTTGCCCAGTTTACTATACTTAACACTTCTTTCTTATTTTTTGGCAACTATTTATTTATTATTTTTGGAAAGGTAGTCATGCAGCAGCCATTCATTCTTGGAAAGCTTGTTTGCAACCAGGCCTTTAAGATGTTGAAATGCTATTCCTGCAGTTTTTTAAATGACAGTTACTAATCTTGTGTTTAAAACTGATCCTAATTGTTCATGATTGCTGTATTTTTTTACTAGTCAATATGAGTGTGTACCTAATTACATATATGGAAATAAATATTCCTGTTGTAGATATGTGCGTCTGCATTTGGCTATTCGCTATTTGATTTAATGTTGGACACTTGCTATTTGTATTTTATTCGTATTTGAAATGTGCCTTGTCAGTGAAGTCGGTGCTTTGCGACTTTGCAACGACACTGCCTGCACGGCACCTTTAGTGATAAGCACTTGCGAGCACACTTAGTTGTTTTCTATGTGATCCCAGTGCCTGGCAAGAGGGGCGCCTGCGGCAGCCCAGTGTCTGGGAAGCAGTGCGGCCACTGTTGTCGGGTGTGGTGCTGTTTGTGCTGGCCCTGAGCTGGGCGGTTGCATCTCCCAACGACGTGCTGAGTCATCAGCCACGCCTTTTCTACTTCCTCCTGGGTACACTCTTCTCCAACATCTCGGTGAGGAACACCGTCCCCCACTTTAAGCTAGCTTGCCGACTACTTAATAGAGCTCCAAGACCAGTTGGTAACACCCCACACTTAAAGGTAATCGTCATGTGGGAATCTTTTTTAACTATTGAGAATTGCACATTGGAGCATCTGCGTACAAGGACATCACATGTTCCACATGTAACAGCCCTTTCCTTATTGCTCAGAGCCCCTGCACCCACCTCTCACACTTGTGAATGTCTACAATCCCCCATATTCTACTGCCATCCTCTCTCCTCTCTTTTATTTTTCGTTCTTTCGAAAACGCCATGACATTATTCTTAGTGGAGACTTCAATGTCCCAAATACCATCTGGGGATACCCAAACACTCTGCACCCTGGCCGCCTTCTTCATGCAAGCACTATGCAGCACTCATATACACTCAATACACCAGACACACCCACACGAGATGGACACACAACTCCATGTAACACCTGACCTCACCTTTCACCATGGCCACAATCCTCCAGAGACTTGGCAAGTCCTTTCGCACACCCTCCTATCTGACTGACTCACAAACCCAAAAATCTTATCACCCAGACAAACTGGGACCTCTTTCGCCGCCTGTGAATCTATGAGTCAACTCCCAACTATAATGTGTGGGTGGACTTGCTGCGGCGAACGTGGTCCCAGGCCACCACTACAGAAGCTGCTCCATCCTGCTCTGCTCCACCCAACACAACAAATTCCACCCAACACTGCTCCACCCTCAACACAACAAATCGGAATAGCATATGTAATTCTATCAACTCTTCCCTCCACACTAAATCAGCCTGGTTGCTCCTCTGGTTCTTCCTTGGCCCTCAACCTGCTCCTCACCCCACAATCCAAAAGCACCTCTCCAAGCAGGTTGCTACTTCCCTTCTTCAGCAGGTCACCAATATGTACAGTGAAACCTCATTAAACCGTGGTTGGCCGGAACTCGGAAAAGTATGTACTACACTGTAGTACTGCTTAACCCACTTACCTGTCAAAAACGGAACTCAAAGAGAGTGCGATGAAAGGGCAAAAACATGCAGTATATTTATTCACTTCATGTGACAAAAGTCTTGTTATTTTCGTTTGATGCCACAGCGGCCTAGCAGTGCTGACAGCAGCCTCAAACTTGCTGAAGCTGCAAGCCAACTTTTCAGCCAGCCCCCTCTTCTCGGCAAACACTCGCAGGGAAGATTCATCGTTGGCGGTGCATATTTTCCTTGCACAGGTGCGGTAGCGCTGCAAAAGTTGCAGGGCACTTTTTTCATTGCAGGGTGCTGTTCTCGTCGCGACGATTGCATTGATGAGGCTGACGTAACACGCAGCTTCTGCCACTGTCAGGCCTGAATCGCCCGTGCTGTCGCTTTCCATGTCATCCTTATCACTGTTGCTAGGCGACACTCCGGCAACAACAGAGGCAACGATGGTGAAAAGTCTAACCTCGTAGCCGATGTCTCTTCGCGGTTGCAGCAGCGTTGCCGAGCAACTTCTTCGCATTCCAAATGCCACACACCGCAGTCAACAGTAGACTCACGTCGTGTGCCAGCACCGACTTTTCGTGTCGCGTTCGATAGCACAAACAATGTCTAATTTTTCTTCTATGCTAAGCACCAAGCGTCTTTTTTTATCCGAGTTTCGACATGACGCGAGTTCTCACGTGCACGACGCCACAACGCTCTCTAGCACGGTGCCGAAATGATGTTGATGTGGCTTCACGCGCAAACACACAGGGCGCTTGGAAGCCGTTGTGCCGATCTCTGTGGCTTGTTGTTCTGTCGGGCCGCCCGATGGAGACGATGCACCGATGTGTTTGCGTGACGAAAAGTGGAAACACTACGTGTTAACCAATACGTACGCAATAAGCTGGTACGGTTTATACGGATACAAAACACATTATGTTCAATGGCCGCTGAGTCAGGGATTTGACTTTACTACTTTTAAAACAAAATTACTGTTTAAGCAGGTACGGTTTAACGAGGTTTTACTGTACCAGCATACTCTCCATGGCCAGAAGTAAAAGTGAAAAAGGTGTTTTAATTTTCTATTATGTGGATTGGCGTTCTTTGTAGGGTTATACACTCTCCATGAAGCTGCCCTACATATCCCGATGCACACATCCTCAGCCAAATTATACACAACAGTCCCATTTTCTTCCCCTAGCACCTCCACAGGGATCTACAACTGGGCCGCCTATCCAGCTCTGCTCAGGGCCATTTGCTACTGCAGCGGGCTGGCATCCGGCTCGTTGACTTTCCTCTGCGCGCCCCTCAACGATCCCTTCCCAGCAATCACCGCTGTGGCCCTATTTCCTCAAATATGACCCCACATTTTTATGAGGGATGAAGGCAAACCCAAACCCACTTCCATGAACCTTTCTCACCAGGCACTGTCACATGCTATGTTGATGCAGCCTATTAGGAAAGTAATGGCTGCACAGCTTGTGTCGCAATGCTCACCGCCCCTTGACATTCCCATCACTTCCACTGCTGGCCCCTTCTCCCTTCATACCTCCCTCTCCTCGGTATCGCATTTGCTTGGATCGGTGGCAGTAGTCCGAGCTCTTCCAAACAGACTCCCCGAAAATCTTTTACGGCCTTTCGAACGCTCACTTCCTTCCCTGCTTTGATCACTGTGGTGTGGGTGGCAGGTCATGTAGGATTACCAGCAATCACCTCGCTCATGAGCTTGCCCGCAAGATTAATAGCCAGACGCCGGTGATCCCCTGGCCTTACCTGGCCATAGTGGATGAGGCACTTTTATAAGAAAACTCTAAATCCCTGGATACATGGAGCGAACTTTCACGACGAACATTGCCCAGTACAAATAGACGCGGCAGGATGACGCCAATGGTTCGCTGGAATCGCTTACATTAAGCGAAATACAGGTAGAAGTCGCCGCTTATTTGTTAGTGTTGCCAGACTCTAGGGATGTGTTTTTGGATAAGAAAAAAAAAATACTACATAGACTTTTTATTGTGTTATTTGTTGTTAATGACTAAACAACTTGGAAAAAGTTTTATAGTGGCGCTTACAAACGATTTCCACACATTTCATTGAGCTGCAAGTGTTGTAGCGGGCTGGCTTTGCGCCGTCTGGCTACGTTGCACGGCGGAGCGCAGGTGTTGCAGAAGGTTTTGTGGTTCTCCAACTTGGTTTACTTTGTGTAAAAGCTCATTGTGGTCATTCATGTTTACTTCAGTTTCAGTTCCTGTTTTAAAGCCTCCTCCAACAAGCTTTTACTACTGCAGCTGGAGAGGATAGAATTATCGGTATTTGGCGTGAAATGGGCCTGTCAGCGGCTCTCGTTCTCGATGCCCTAGGCATTCCGCGCACCGTCTGGGCCCACACAGATGCAAACAGCCAGAATACCAGGCACGGCCGGCTTCTAACTATAACCTGTCGTAGCTCTTTTCCCTCAAGGAACTCGACCAGAAGGGACTTATAGTTGTAGTAGATCAGGGGTGGTTTGTGACCAAAGAAGTAGAAGACCAAGCTTAGCGAGCACGCGTGCCGACAGCGAAAAAGAAACAAAAAGACAGCTTCGGGCGCCACGAACGAGAAGCTGTTTCGTCCTCTATACCCAAATCCATATGAGCAGCATCACACACACAAAAAGTACAATAATAAGAAAAGTATTACAATGCACACACTATTTTGCACCATTAAACCTTCGATCTGGTCGGTAAGATATCTGCACCACACTTATAATTATTATCTGTTTCGTGAGTACCTCACCAAAGTTTGTAGACTAAAAATAAGTTTACACAAACTTGTAATCTTAAACATTCAATATCCAGCTGTAATTATCAACAAGAGCTGAAAGTGCGCGGCCAAACTAGCCCAAACGCCCGCATTCCATTGCTTCAGCGTGGCCGCGCGATGGACGCTCCGATGGACGCTCCGATGGACGCTCCGATAGAAAATCAAAAATACACAAAAGCCAACCAGCTGCCGGAAGTTGGAGGGAGATTGATCGTCGCGACGCCTGGTGAGCGCGCGAGGCGCTCCCGCCACTTCCGACAGCGATTTTCGCCAGGTGGCGTTTCTGATCGGACCAGGTAGAGTTACTGTATGTGCTACCGCAGGTAGCAGAGTTGCACGTCTGTTTTATCACGCCGCTAGCGCCTCTATTAGCAGAACATCATCACGTGGTAGCCTTAGCAACCATGCATTGCGGAGAAGCAGATGTTCGGGCCAATTTTTGTATTTCCCGACGCCGCAGCTGCAGCGAACTGGATTGACTCAAGTTACCGCCAGTCAAATTCAAATCCAATCCGGCCGATCTTGCCGTTCGCTGTTCACGTGCGTGCTAGCTGCGTAGGAAAAACACAACGTGCGCAGCGCATCTCACGTTTGTTTCGTCGGCCTGCCTCATGACACTTTACTGCAGTAATTGTTTTTCTTCCTTTATAAAACTAGTGAAGGGTGTTCAGGTAAAGACACCTGAACAAACAAATTTTCAGTCAACTGCCTATTGCGTCAAGTGTGTATGAGATGAAATTGCTTGACTAAGAGCTACGTGCTTTTTGGGCTGTGCTAAAAAAAATCACAGCTGGAATATTAAAAGCTACTGCAAGTCTGCATTTTTTTAAAATAATGGAAGCACGTAGAGTTATACAGAAGATTTAGCTGGAATTACCAGTTTTCTGCATGTGATGCACCACAGTGCTTTCACAGAAGTGTCGTAAAAAAAGCCAGCTCACATTTTCATGATTATGCACTGCTTGGGTTGTTTCTGAATATGAAAGAGGTTACTACTAAGTAAAGATATTTAATCTACTACAGCTTATGTGAAGCAGGATGCAAGAGGAATGAATGTCGTCACTTAACATACGGTAAGGGCCTAACTGTGTTTTGAATTATTCCCTATAATGTAGCTATGTCAATCCTGTGAGAAAAACTTTCGCTACACTCCCACAGAAAACTATTTTTGGAATCCCTGCAGTGAAAAGGCACATAATGAAATCACACTTGCAGTTGTAGCTGATATCCATTGCTTGCTGGTAGATGGATATGTTCCTACACAAGATCTAATGGGGTACCAGAGTCGAAATATCAATGGGTGGTCATTGATTCACCAGTAATATTTTAGACTGGCTACATGTTGAGAGCTATGGCACATAAGCAAGTATGGGCCTCATTATATTTAGTACAGTTCCCTTTGTAAAAGAGCACCACTTGATAAAGCTCACTATATAAAAATATTTGCTCGCGCATACACTAGTGTTTTTGTTTTTTTCTCTGAAATTCGCATTGTGATTTTATTGCCAAAAAAGAGGGAGTTGCGGCTCGGTGCTTTTTGTTACTGTTTACATGCTAAAAGAGCACTGCACTGTTCTTAGTAGCGTATATATCTCTGTTGAAACAAAACCTGAGTGCCAAGCAGTATTCAAGCGAAGGAAAGTTATTAAAGTATCTGATTGTTCACCTCAATTACTAAAGTTTGTCCAGTTTTTAATACGCTATGTTATTTTGAACCTTATACTACCTTGTGAAGTAGCTTTCTCGCACGAAACTTTTTGTAGGATTTCCGGAATCTATAAAATAACATCACCATATTCCCTAAGTTTATTCGGTGCGATCTAATCGTTACCGTCGCGGTTCACGAATGCTGCATCTGATCGGCGTATATAGAATACACAATCTATTCTAGATACGCGAGTGCTCATACGTTATTAGGGCGGAGAAAGTGCACAGGTGAATGCAAGTCCAAAAAAAAAAAACTAATATACGCACTGCATCTTACGCTGCGCGCTAAAGAAGGGCAGCGCCTTTTTCTTCACAATCTAATCCAGTCAGCTGTTTCGATGCGCTTTGTTTGCGATTAGGCGGGAAAGCGGTGCACAAGCGATGCAAAAGCGCCCACGGTCGATCGACGATACGCTAGGCATGTCGCCTGCAAAAACGAAGTGCGGCTTCGCCGCATAGACTTGGTTGCTTCTCAGGCAAGATGGCGGACCTACGCTCAACTCTGCTACCTACGGTAGCATATACAGTAACTCTAGGACCAGGTAGCCTGCGGGAGTCAAATTTTTGGATGCTGAGGGGAGAGCGTTCGCCGCCGGGTGTATATCGTCGTCTGGACACCGGTTTTCCGCTCCATGTATCCCGGACTTTAAGCATTACAAACACATCCAGCATTCATTGCAGATTCTTCTACCACCACACCCTTTCCTCTCCACTGCACAAGTAAACACCCTCGGGGCCATCCAGCTCAACACTTTGATCAATCCAGCACATCTATAACTTTATTGCTACCGCTTCAACCTCTTGTGTTCAAGCTGCCCCTCTACATATGCAAATGTAGAACACATCCTTTTCTCTTGCACTACAGGCCTGCAATGCCCTCATTTCCCTTACCGCGCCCTCCCCCTCCCCCCCCCTGCCACTGGTGGTTGGCGTCGGCAGCCTTCGCCGACCAACTAGCCGTGGTCCTCTTGGTGGAGGAATACCTATAAGTCTCATACCTCTGTCAAGCAGCCAGGTTAAGTGCACTTATTGGGAGTGCACTTCGGGATCTTGAGTGACACTTTAGGCTACGCAGTGCTAAGCGGGAAAACAGAGCACACTCGCAGTAAACAAAATGGCGACAGACTAAGAGCACATTTTTCGAAGATGTAGACTCAAAAGGAAAAACATCTAAAGACTGATTGTTTTGCTGTATTATAAATAAAAAGAAAATATATATATATTTTTTTTTTTTCAGCGAAGAACAGATATTTTATTATGAGAGTGTTGTATGTCAATGCCAGCCAAGACGAATGCCTAGCCAATCCAGAACATGGCGGTGTGTGATGAGGCGGCATTTGATCCTTCTCCTTCTAGAACAGAATATGAGCGAGTTCGGTTCTGATCATTTCGTTAAAAGCTGTTCAACTAAAATTAACTTTTGTGTCCTTTCTTTATGCATTACATTTTGTACCATTGAAATCGCTGGTGGCGAGCCTATGCACTTGGCCAGCAAAGTGCGTTCCGTGAGCACACTCTGACCAGAGTGCAAGTGCACTCTTCTGTGAGCACACTCTACTTAAAACGTTTAGATTTGGGAAAGTGCACCTAAACTGCGTGACACTCTCTGTAAGTGCGCTTCACTTTCCCGCTTGACAGGGGTATTCGTCTGACCTAAAATAGTCTTTTCTCTCTCTCTTTACAGCACACTTGAAAGAAATTGTACATGCTTTTCATAGCACAAAACAGCGAGAGGATGGCGACGTTTCCTCCAGATGTGTTTTGTGAACTTACGCACGTTTAGTAAATCTGAATATGATTTCAGTGCCAATAAGGAATATATTTTGTTTTCAGAAGACCAGCAAACATACTTGTATAAGAGCACTGATTGATGTAATAGTTCTGCGGAAACCCGCAAGGTGGAGAGAAGTAATGAATAAAGGGAAAATTGGACATCCACCCATTCGTAGCAGTTGCTACAGAGAAAATCCATACGGGTTCCTCGAAAGAAAAGCCTCGGAGTTGAAGAAAAATTCGTCCCAGTCTGCGACTCGAACCCGGGACCACCACCTTTCCGGGGCAGCCACTCTACTATCTGAGCTAACCAGGCGGCTAGCAGATGGCAGGGCGAAGTCGAATTTGTCAACAACATGAAGCAAAGGCAAGTGTTTGACGTAATAGTTCTGCACAGTAGTAGTTGCAGCAATTGTAGTAGTAGTTCTGTAGCAATTGCTACGAACAGGTGGATGTCTGATTTTCCCTTTATTCATAAGAGCACTGAGTAAGAAAGCGACGGTGAGGTCTTTAGAGAAAATTGTTCCTGATATGAGTAGCCAAAATGTGATGCTGGCTGGAGGCTTTAGCACCCTGTACAATAGCCTCAGCCAACATCATCTCTGGGTAATGATCATCAGGTATGAAGAAATGCTCTTTCTGCAAATATCTGTGAAGTAGCTCCTGGCTGAAATGATCACATAGGGAGTAAATAATTATAACCGCAAAAGGTTAAGCTTAATGGATCGGTTGCTCTTGTCTTCCAGTGCCGGCTCATCATCAGCCAGATGACGTCAACACGGTGCGAGGCGTTGAACCTGCTGCTTCTCCCTATGGCACTTGGTGTGGCTGGCTGCCTGTGGTTGCAGGCAGACGAGACCCTCGTGCTCTGCCTGTTGGCCACCCTGGTGGCTCTTGCACACGTGCACTATGGCGTCTGCGTGGTAAGGGCTTGTTCAAGTTGGGTCAGCTTGCCACACTTGGTTGTTGCATGGATGTAGGCACCATCATGCCCTTGGGCGCTGCTAGTGGCTTCAAGAGAAGCAACACGGACACGAAATTGCACTTTTTCTTGACTTGTGTTTTCTCTGCACCTGCCAATCAAGCTTGTGTGCATCTCTCAGTGCTGCTAGTAAGTGCGCGTAGTCATAATGATTTGTTAGCTGGTACCTTGCTTGTATTTAAGTGCATCCTGACAATATGTGGATGGTCATTGACAAAGGTACCTACGATCAAGAAAAAAGTGATCACACAGAGTGTGTTCACATCATTCTTGCCCATTGTCTTTCTGTCACGCTGTAGTTAATAATGAATTTACATCACCTCACTTGGTTTTCAGTTCTTATGCCAGTCATTTCTAGGAGTACACGAATATTAAAAGCTTAAGAATAACGAATCAAATAGTCACTATTCGTAAATGCAAATATCTTTCCAATACATTTCAAAACGCTAACTGCACCCAAATAAACGGAACACTGGAGCAAAAGTATGGTAAATTTTCACCCCCGTGGGCATACTATAGACGTAAAACATGGGAACTTGCATAGTGGAGCAGGCTGCATCATTCAGGCAGCCATAGTTTACTGGCTGTGCAGCGATCATTTGCACTCTCTGATGAGCGCTGTGTACGCGAAGAAACTACTACTACTTTGTACCTAATGTTCCATTTGTGCTTTTAATCAACACTCCATGATGTATCGTCTAATTACAGAAACTTACTAACTTTAAGAATACTGGGATGTGAACATTGTTTTATATTAATTGTGATAATGGGCAATTTATTATTTGAAAACTACCATATTTTTCCACGTATAACCCATCACCACATATAACCCACACCCCCAATTACGAACGCAAGAAAAGAAAAAAAAAAAAATCTGCGCAACAATTGCTTACAAAAACAATCAAATCTTTGCAACCGCCCCCCCTCCCCTCCATCTTCGGCAGTGCTGATAAAGCTGGATTCACAGGACGGACATGATTGCAAACAAACCACTCACGTGACATCCGATGTGAATTAGATCACTTCGCTGGTGCAGCTAGCATTCACACGACAGAGGATGACAGTGTGACTGGAGTAGCCCTCGTGTGGGCAACGGTTATTTCGCTCTTCGCTGTATCGTAAAGTGCTTTGCATGGACTGAGGGAGCGCTGTGGGAACGGGCGACCTACGAGTTTGCTGCACGTGCGCCGTGCTGCCATGAAGCCTTACCTCCAGGTGAAATTAACATATAACCCGCACCTCCAACTTTACTGTTAACTTTACTGAATGTTTGGTGCGAGTTATATGCATGAAAATACGGTATTCGATATTCAATTCGATTAGCTTCTGGCACTGCTTGATTCATATTCTACCTGACTTTAAAAATTACTATTTGCAAACCCCTAGTAATTTCTAGTAGTGTGGGCTCCTTTTATTGCTCAAGACTAGATTTTCAGTGCTCTGCATGTTCACTTCATTCTTGTCCATTATCTTTCTGTCACACTGTAGTGAATGGGTACACAGGCTTGCCCAATTGTCAGTTCTGCAGTGGCTATGTAGGCACGTGCATGGGAAACATCGTGAAAGCATAGTGATGCTGCCATCAACATCAAGTTCATCGATTAGACAAAAATACACCATTAATTGTCACTGCTATGTGACATGCATGTACATACAACCTTCGATGTGAAACTAGCATAATGTGAACTTCAGAATCCTATTGATCTTGTTACAGCGTAAGCTGTTATGGGCTCATTCCAATAGCCATTTCGGTTGGCGATGTTGTCCGCCGCCGCCACAGCTGGTGTCCGTCGCAGCTGTTGCCAGGCTCCCACCTACTATTGGTAGTAGGTTGCTGCCTATGGATTAGACGAAGCATCGGTCAAGAAATTGTTAATTGTCTTAAGGAAGAAAAAAAAATTAGGGAGATGTAGAAAAAATGCTAGAATGAAAAACATGTACGGCATACCCATAGGCAGAGTTTTCATTTTTCCAGGGGTGGAGGGGGCGTGGTGCTGGGGCACGACCAGCTTTCCGATCCCTACCAATATATATATATATATAACCTTTAATAACAGAGGAATTGTTCACTGAAGTGACGGCCTTATATGAGTATGTGCAAGACCTCATAGTAGGAGACATATATCGACATTCCTGGCGAATTTGCACTGCCGTTGTCGTGATGTTCCGTATAAAGTCCAAAAGCCATATGAATGAGCGACTCATAAACTGTGGTTGCAAGAAGGATGTAACAGTGAGTCGAAAATGATGGCGGCTTGATGGACCTAATCTTCCCACGTGGGTCACGTGATCAAACACACGCTTGGGAAGGAGAGCGCACATCTGGTCCTCCAATCCTACCATAGCTGTGAATTACTGTGCATGGCTGACACTTACGCAGCCCGCATGCCCTATCGAGTTTTTGGTAATCATTAATCGGTGCAATGATAAAGGGCAAGCAGGGATGGCTGCTAACTTGATATGTGCTGTCTTCCTTCCCAGGCTGTCTTTCCGCTCCCCTAAAGTTGCATATCGCATAGCCTGAGACAGTGGTAATTGGAGATCATTGAGAGAGGCCGTCCTATGGTGGACATAAAAGGAGGCATATGATAATGAATCTTATTTTCGAAGTTCTGATGAATTGCACGGCTGTAGGAAGCGTTTGCCCCCACTATCAGTGTTCTTCATAATGCCAGAATTGCGACAGCGAGTACTTGTGGTCATCCAGTAAGTTATTTACAGGTTTACGTGGTCTGTGCGTTACACTATGCTTGTTATTTTAATTAGTAAGTGAATGTTTACTGCAATATATATGGCCAATATAACAAACTTATGGATTCGTGTAAGGGCTGCCCTTTTTTGTCACGATTTTGACGAGCCTTACATGGGGCCAGGTCATTTGATCTAATTTTTCCAACTACAGATATGAAATCTGCAGTAAAGCTCTGCGATCGCCTCCTCTCGCTATCTAGTAGTGATGCGCTAAAATATGCTACACTCGAAAATTCGCTGTTGAGCATGATCGAAATTGGTCCACTGAATGTAATGTTTCGCGGTCGGATATTTAAAAATTTTGGCTTTGAATTTGAGTTTGCGGCCCTTACACGGACTTGTACAGCAAGATTCGTCCTTCGTGTAATTGTTGTGTGCTGCACTATCCTAATACTGCCTCTCTTTTAGAGTGCAGCTCTTAGGCGCCCATTCCTCCAGCGAGCGTCAGCATCCCTCATAACCGAGCGAACGATGAAAGAAGCGAACACGGAGTGCAGCGGGTGATAAAAGATGGCGATAGCGAAAAGAGCACAAGGAGAAAAGCGGAGGAGGATAGTGCAGCAGAACCATGAGGCCGAGAGCGGAGAAGGAGGGTTTGGCAAAAGCGTGAGAAGAAAAGCATAGTGCTGGCAAGGCGGGCTCTGCAGCAACAATAGCTACGAGATGGCGCCATAGTAGCGCATATCGTCTGTTCACCGATGGCGCCACCGGTACCATATATGGAAACAAAGCGCTGCATGAGCAGGGTCTGTCTGCAGTGGCCACTGTGAATTGCACCCATGCATCGCCCTTGTGCTGCCTCTCGCAATCCCCTGGTTGGCGATGCAGTAACGCCACACTTCACTCCATTTACAACAAACCACACGAGACAGGTTGTACAGGCCAACCAATATATAGCAAAATGCAAACTCGTGTAGAGCTGCATTCAAATTTCAGATTTAGGCGTATTGGCCTCGAGGACCACCACAGGGGAGATCGGCGCTGCTATCGCTGTGATGTAATAAATGACATCACGTGAGTCGCCTTTGCCGCCTCCAGCCATGCCAGCGCTGCTCGCTGCCTTTCATCCCAAAGGCAGTAATTTCGTTTATTGTTTCAGCATGGTTTACTGTGTGGTGTCGCTGTGCCGAACATATTCGATGGAGCCCAGTGCGAGTTTTCATGCGTACCCCAAAATCAAGCAGCAGCAGCATGCATGGTTGATAAAGCTGAGAATGGGGAAGCAGCCCACCATTCATTATCGCGTGTGTAGCAAGCACTTCCGTGAAGATGATTTTGTGTATGGCGTTGCAGCTAAAATGTTCGGTTAGTACAACATGGTACTTCCCGGGACTGCATGTATTAGAATTTACGACGTTCATTCGTGCCAGACTGGAAAAGATGGTTGCCTTGTTCCCGGAGCAGTGCCATCGCAGAACCTTCCTGTTGGGTCTTTGGACCATCCGAAATACGCTGAGCTTTGCCGCAGTCGGGAGCTGGAGATAAACTTCCAGCTGATTTCCTTTGGACTGCATAATCTGTAGGAGGTTACATGCAATGTGCAATGCGGAACCCAATGATTTGCTAGCCTTTGTGAATTGCGCGCGATGCGATTTCATTATGTATAGATTTTATTGCGAGAGCAATTATATGGACACTCCAAGCGCATTTCAGCCGTTGCCATCGCCGTGAAGTTTCGTGTCAAGTTCAAAGGCGATAACACCATCACCGCACAAAATTATGCAGAATTGCTGTGGGACTGGCTACTCGAGGCAATTTGCGTGTATTCGCGGGCTTCTTTTGCGCTCTAAAAACACTTTTATGTAGCACGTATTGAGCAACAAAAAGCTGTATCGGCAGTTTTTCATGTTGCTCTACAATTTTCTCATTGACACTTTTAATCGAATTACAATATTTTAGAAGTTTATTAATTAATTAAGGCTAATTATCTGATTAGGCAGACTTTGTCCTGATGATGTTCCCTTATGCTGTGTATTCGAATGTGGTCAGCCTCACAGACTGCCTCTCCTTCTGTTAACAGTCATGATATGCTGAACTGCTGGTCAACGAATTGGTTGATGCTAGAGACCGGCAGAGTCACTGAAAACGAAATATGGTGATCGTAATTAAGAGTCAAGCAATCTATGCACAGGGTGCTCACTTGATGCCACATCAGTGAAAATACCCTTCGCAAAGAAGCACAAATAGTTGAAGCATGGATTGAGGACACAAAAAATATGATCGGTCGAAGTTCCACTTATTAAAATAAATTGGTGATAAATCACCGTCCCATGTTGGCATGTTTTGCTCTAAGTCTGAGCATAGGCACTGCTGCGCATAACTGCTGTCGATTCTGATTTCGAGTGAATCGGGCTTGGGTTCATTTCAGTTACTGAATGACATATATAGTTATGACCTCTGCATGCAAATGGTGATGTTTTCATCCCAAATAATTTTTCTTTTCCACGAGTCGTTAGCACTGCCTATTGGAAATAAAAGCAATGTTGAGCCACATATCATTCACATGCATTTCAAACACTGTTGAAGAAAAGACTCTGCCAAAAGGGTCACAAAAGCATGCAAACGAATTTGATCTGAGGTGAATATACAGCAACGTCTTGATTTTTAGGCATAGGCTATTCATACCATTAGAAATAATTTTTAGTTGGCTACCTTATTCTTTTTTAACTAAATAATAAACTTTTTCTTCTGTATATAGTTAAATATATTGTCTGTGCATGGCGTTAACAGTAGAAATTAAATAATCTTGAAGTGAAAAAAAAAATACGGATGAGGTAGCTGCCACTGGTGCTTCTTATAGGCTTGTCCTCATATTGTAAGGTTAAGACCACACCAACAGTGATGCAGTAAACTTTTATCCACAATAAAATTTTAAATACGAGGTAGAGACAACTCAAAAGAAACTGCAAATTATGTGGCTAACAGAACTCTGGTAATGCCACTTTCTACGGTGGTTGCGGGGCTGTGCCTCCCGCCCTGCTGGAAAACTTCGGAGCAGGCTCGAGCCCAGGAGCCCATAGTCGGTGCCTATGGGCATACCTGGTTAAATCAAGCAGGCTAGGTGACTGTCACTGCTGTTTTAAAGGGTATACCAATAAATCATCACCATCGTTAGCATCATATCATGCCACTTCTCAGGCGGTGTGAAATGTGCACTGCGTAGCATCAATACATGCTCGGTTTGCATTGCAATTGCATATTATTACACCAGGTGGCATGCCATGTAGCAGTTGCATAGGTAGCAGTACAGGGTTCTGTGCTTCCTATCAAATGTATTGCTCCTACCCACTATGGGGGATAGGGCAAGAAATGGATGGATTGTCCCGAGGCAAAAAAAGGTAAAGATATGTATACAAAAATGATAGAATTAAAAACATGTATAGTATGGCCTGGTTAGATGTAATGGGCTAGGCGACTGTTTCTCACTGCCACGTTTTAAAGGGGGTGCCAATAAACCCCGAGCATTGTCAGCATCGAATCGTGCCACTTGTCACACGATGTGACATGCACGCCTTGTAGCATCTATACTTGCAACTTTTGCATTGCAGTTTCGTTGTAGTCCACAAGGTGTCCCGACATGTAGCAATTGTATGTAGCAGGACCTGGTTAACTCAAGCAGGCTAGGTGGCTATTTATCAACACTTCGTATCAAAGGGGATGCCAATAAATCGTCATCAACAGCATTGTATCGTGTCACGGTTCAAGGGATGTGACGTGCGCTGCATAGTCTTGATACTCGTGCCTACTCATCGGTGCACTTTATGGCGCCTCCTCGTAAGGTACGAGCCGCTGCTGAAGAAGCAAATCGTAGAGCTACATGCACTGCTACAACCAGGCAACGTTGGGCTCAGCAGATTACTGTGCAGAGAGCAGCACAAGCTGTAGCTCACCATCAACGCCGGGGAGACAGTTCAGATCGTTCTCGTGAAAACGACGCAAAAAGACTTCGCCAAGACCCTCTAGTGCGTGCTGCTGAAAATAGAGTTGCCAATTGAAATAGAGCTGCCCCTCCAACTTGCACTGCGACTGTGCTGGGTGTGCCGCGCAGGCCAGGGCCTTTTTTTTTTTACTTGCGGCAGAGAACAGAGCCACTCCAGAGCATATGACAAACATACCACCGCATTACTTCAGTGCTGATACTGCTTGTGCAATAGCATATTATTCGCAGCAGTCCAACTTCTGCAGGCATACCATATTTCTAAACATACATAATGCACATGTGAATATAATGCAGAGGTGGAATGTTTTAGGTTTCAAAAAGATTAACTGCATTATCACCGTTGTAAAACAGCCCAAATTTTGTGCAGTATTGACAGCAAGTGACATGCGAAGTCTAATGTTGGCTTTTTCAGATGCCTGCTGCTCTAACCATGTGTTGGAAAAGGGAAAAAAGAAAGCCTTAATTTTTCCTTTATTGCGATGGCAATATACGGACACTCAAGGCGCATTCACACTGTAGCCTCCACCACTGCTCCGTGCATGGCCTGTGCACAAAGGTTTAGAGGATCTCCAGAGTGCATTTGGCTGCAAAGCGGACGCACTATCAATAGAGAGCTAAATTGGCTTGGTGGTGGAGCCAGGCCGGCATTTTGTCTTCTGCTACTGGCTTGAATGTTGCACACGGACACATGCTACAAGCACACTAGCATTCCTGCGGAGCTGCTGTGTGTGTGCACCGGCATGGAAGAAGCCCATGAGTACGCACAAGACTGCCGCGCGACTAACCGCTCAAGGAACTTAGCGTGTATACGCGGCTTCTTTCACACACAGAAAAACTTTTGTGTAGCATGCATTGAGCAACAGAAAGCTGTATCGGGAGTTTTTCATGTTGCTATACAATTTTCTCATTAGCACTTTTAATCTAATTGTAATATTTGAGAAGCTGATTCAGAGTGAATCACGCAAGCTGAACACCTGCACCCACCAAGCAGTACTTTCTGCTTCGTATAGAGAGCTGAATAAAGAGTGTACAGAAGACATAACGGCATGGAGGGCGGTCGTATGGAGATGACGTCAAGTCCCCCACTTTGATGTGGGCAGTTCAAATTGAGCAACAGCGGGACCTTCGACGGCAATTTCCTATGCAAGAAATTTATATATTGATGCACAGAAAGCAATAATCTACTTCTAGACAAATACACTGATGATCTAGCTTAACTTAATGTTTTCCTTTAGTGTCCCTTTAAGTGAAACACCTTGTATATGTTGACTGCAGTTGAGCCTGCCAAGTTCTTTAGTGGCTTTGGGTCGTACATAGTGCTTACTCTCTCCCTCTTTTTATTCCCCTTTCCCCCACCCCAGTGTAGGATAGAAAACCAAGTGCTCGTCTGATTGAGCTCCCTGCCTTTCCTGTCATAGCTCTCTATCTCTCTTTGGGTCGTATGTTTTCTTTGCTAGTATATGTTATTTGTCACATTTTTTTCAGAAGCTTATGAAGAATATTCTGTAATGATGACTGCTCCATTCCCATTCCCCATTTGTCGAAAGGCACCCACATGTTTGACCTAGCTTTTACCATTCAGGTTATATATTTTACCACGTTCCAAACACATTCCGTCTGCAATCTGAAAAACTGAAGTTCCAGAAGTGCGCGGACAGTGCACAGCTTTCATGGTTGTCAGACGAGAATTCTGCAAGCTACCAAGAATCTCCAGGCAAATAAAGAGGTGGTATACTTGTTGTAGAACATCCATATCGTGCCAAAACATTTATAAACACGTCTCTGCATGTGCCCTCGTCAGCTGTTATTTTTACTTCCGCATGCAAAGAAGGGTTGGGATATTTTTCCAGTGTTTACAAAATATCTGGGAGATGCACCCACTTCTCACGTTTCTTTTTTTTTCTATGGCTTCAAATTTCTGGAAATTTTACATCACTACCTTTAACGCCACTGGTGTTGCTCCTTACCACACCTATGTTAAAACTCCTGGTCGCAACTGGGGCACTGTTTCTGCCAAGGAGCAGTTGTCTAGCATGCTGCATTGTTCTAACATGTCACACCTGCATTCACTTAGAAGACCATCTCAGGAGCTCAAGTGCAATGTTAAACCTTGCTATCGCTGTCAGTGCATCGCGCTTCAGCTGAAACGACCAATTCCCCCCACCCCCCCTTTCAAGAAACATGCACAGGTGCAAAACTTTGTGCAGTGGTTCATTGTAGTAAAGGCCACTCCATGACATGGCGCTACAGCAATAACACCAACGTGCTTATTTCATCACGTGCACCTGAAAGCAATATCCCTGCAAGCAGTAATTCCCTTAAGGCTAGGTCGTGGAGAAGTGTGTGTAACAAGTGCACAACTGGTACCACTTGCACCAAGTCATAATTCTTATTTTATTTCGAAACACTGTCATGGCATGCATTCACAATCTTGTGTCACAATGCAGGTTCAGCAAATGTGCCATCACTTCCACATCCACTGCTTCTCCCTGAAGAGGCCACCTGTGGAGTAGGCCAACGCAGCTGCTGTACAGAGATTATAAAAGACAGAAAGGACTGCTTTTTAAGGACCCCATCGATGCCATGTTGGGGGGTGCAGTGCTAGTACAGACAATAGGTGTGTGTCTTTTTGTGAGCGTGTGTGTGTCATCATGGGAGGGGCCAGAGTAGCATTGTAGCAGTGGCCTCATCCTTGCAAGATGCTCAGGATGGGGCTAGACTGCTGCGGAAGCGCAGGATACAACTGTGAACCTTGAGGGCGGGACCAAGCTTGAGCCGGAGGTTGCGCACCAGGTCGGTTTGGCTGAGCAGCAGGAAGGCCTCACCATCGATCTCCTGCATCACAGTAAAGAAGACCCACATGCTGCGTTCACACACACATGCAAGCTTCTGATGATAACATACAACAAGGGTGTGGTGACTAGAAGGGGCAGTGTAGTCAGAGAGAGGCCATGAAGTCGGTTGTCACTGTACAACTACCGCACGGACTGCGAACAGGGGTGGCGACCTGGATGCCATGTTCTCCTTCTCTGTGCAGCCGACATCCGTTGGGGGGTCTGTGGAAATGAAACTACTGAAACGCTCTCCAAAGACACCCATCACCGGCAATTACCAATGACGCAAGTATCTGTATGATGTTGCATAACGTGTTCAACTTGTATCTTCTGACCTCTGCCAGTACTGGGAAGTAAAAAGCATGTACCCCATACAGTGCAATGCTATTCTAGTGAAAATATGGTGCTGAGCACGTCTTCCAAAGAACAGGCCCGACCCTTCTCCCCATTACATCTATGAAGCATGGCCAGAGCTCCACAGTCCACGCTTCTGCCCCTTGAACCAAGCCAGTCACGGCACCCTGCACAAATTTGAACAGGCCTCTGTCTGCACTGCTTCCCAGAAAAAAATCTTGGGGCAATCCACGAAGTTGTACATTTCACGACGTTGCTTTCTGCTGCACGCACCGCACAGCATGAACATGAGTGGCAACATCCCAGCGTGATGGAAACAGCCATGCTGTACATCTCACAGGGTGACCAAGAGCTCATCTAATGCAGCCAAAAATAAAGCCTTATCACAGAGTCATCTTTCAATTTCTTTAGTGACGGCAACGTCACTTTCATGAACCATTTGAGCATGATGCAAAAGGTAAAACTCTCATAACAGACCTCTCCATCTCTGTTTTGTCAATGAAAGGAATCTGGTAAGAAAGTACACACCTTTTTCACCGACTATTCTGCTTACTATAAATGCAATTATGATTTTGGTGTGCTCAGCCATTTCTTGCCGGAAGACGTGCCATGTTGCATAATTGGAGATCCTATTATTCATGCTAAAGAAAATGCGTGGCTATATAAACTGTTCAATTCAAAACCTTCGTTCCATTTACATAACACCACTGGCTCACTGAGCCTTTTTCTGCATTCACCAAAAGATGCATGCAGATGTGCAGTTGGTCACTGCAAACCTGTGCTATCTCTGCACTGAAGCTTCATTCTATTATACTCCATTTAGTTATAGACAGCCCACTATAAGAACATATTTTACATAGGTTTCTCTCGGCAATTGCCTACATTTCACACAATTAACCGGCTCGTGGGATCCATCGTGGCGACCACGCACAGGACGTTCACTGTACGTATTCAGCAAAGAGACGGCACGGCGTCTGTAACCTATTCTGTGCTTTCTGTTTTCCAAAGATTATTTTCACAGTAAGAAACTTACTTCGTTTGGAGAGCACTTACAGAAATGGCCAGGAGGGCTACTATGTGGCGTTTTTATTTAGTGCTGACAGCCAAACCTATAAGGAGCATGCCACATTATCTCTCGTACTACGCAAGCGAGGCGCTTCTGACAGATGGCGACTTCGTAAGTCCATGCCCCTAATACTGTTACTATGCATAAAGGTATTTTCCTATGTTTTACCACATCAATAAAATGTTTTTGTACATGTTCTGCAGCTCTCTCTGTAGTGCCCGCATGCTGGGTGCATCGGCAAACATTCATGTTATCTCTGTTCAATAAATGCCTGCACTCTTGTAGGTGCCCCCGAAATAATCACGCAATATAGTTGCTTTAAGTTGTCGCATCGAATCGTACAAGTTCTTAACGACAGCAACTATAAAGTGCCTGAGTAACCGTGCATGATTGAAGAAAGTTAGACGCGAAGGTGTCTAGCAAAAATGAAGATTCGCAACGTGGTTGATGACGGGCACTTAATTATTCAAAACTAAAGGAGACATTTGAGACCATGCCTTATACAACAGCTAATGCAGGTGTCCAAATCTACGCAATATGGGATAGACTACGGGAATACTAATACTGAAAATCAAGAAAAATGTTGGTCAGGCTCCTTCGAGGTATTTAAGCTGCAGAAGCCGCCACTGAACACAAAAAGTCAAAGTGCCTGTTAAAATCCCTAAAGAAAATGTCTCCACATAAGCAATTGCACAGTGCTCTTTGCTTTGTCTTACAGCAGCATGAAATCGCTCCAGAGACAGCGTACGTGTGGCATCTGTGTGTAGCACGATTTGCAAGAAACTAAGAATGTGTCTTTGTGCAATTTCCCGGCACTGTCATATGACTAACTCAAAGTCTAGCATGGGCGTTTGGCTGCTTGAAATTTGTGTTCTTAGTTTCATGTTGCGGTTGTTGCTATTACATAATGGGGTAAATTAATACATTACAAACCGCCCAGTGCAGCAGCCACCTGGATACCTATACGTTTTCTTTTGTTATGCCCGTTTATACGTGCCTACATTCGCTTCAACATCTTTCTTAGCATGAACAGTCTATAAACCGGCACTCGAAAAGAAAGAAAATGCGCGAAAGTAAGCTCTGTAATGCGTTTTATTACTTATTATTTGTAAGCGTGCTTTCCTAATGCCTGTATGTCAAGCTGATGGGCCCTCGACAGATGGCCCCTGCTCTCCAGCGCCATCTGTCCCAAAAGGCACGCAACATTACCAAGCCTTTTCTCTCGCTTGGAGGCCAGTTCCTACACCATCTGCCACTGTGCTATCGCTCTTGCGCAGTTATCCTCAAGGCACTACATTGTGTACGCTATAGGCACGCCCTGTGGATGGTCTGGCCGTTCAAGCGTTGCGACTGATATTCTCGTGGCCCGAGATGGCGTGAACGCAGCACGACATGCCGCTGCCATGCAAAGTTGCAAATTTTATTTAAAAATCAATGGCCTAAATAAGAAAACCTGCTACCAACAGTCACTAGGTATTAACTTTTTTTTTAATGCAGCAAACCTAATCAAGTTTGGTGCAGTGGTCGCACCAAAAGGAGAGAAACGATTTCTCCTTTCCCATTAATTTAGATAAAAAGCCCCCGAGCTAAAGCTTTCTCTTAATTTAGCACTAATAAGATGGCGGTGATGTGATAGCACTTCCCGAAGCCCAATTTTCTTCCAGATTTCGAAAATAAGGCACTAAAAAAAGTGACTTTCTGAAATTCTGCTCTGTATTTCTTCAAAATTTTACCATGAGATAAAGGAAGGTCTTAGTACTGCATACAAAACAATAAATAAGAAATCGCAAATTCTGAGCAAGTCGACCATTTCATTGCCATGTACCCCCTTAATTTCCATATATTTTTGCGTTTTTGGGTGATACGAATTTCCCCGCTATCCCAAGAGATTTGTTTCGTCAAGATTATACTGTAGTAGGGTCCTATTGCATATACAGTCAAACATTGTTATAACAAAGCTGCACCCAACGCAAAAATACCTTTGCTATATCCAATATTTGTTATAACTTATAAGCATATATACAGTAAAAGCTTCTTAATGCAAATTTCACAATGACGTGTACTGAATTCAAATTAAACTAACAGAAGTGCCAAACAGTGATAAATTATGAAAAGAGTGGAAGCCATTCTAGAAGCAACAGCTTTTATTTACATAAGAAATCCACGATCGTATTCTACTGTTTTATACTCTGAAAGCAATCACTCAGCTTATCTTCAAGAGCTTAAATTTGTCACAAAGCATCTTCCTCATCCTGTTCAAAACGGAACAGCCATGTGTGATTTAGTCCTTCCATCACCTGCGATAACAAAGGCCACACCAGTGCTTGCTTATCCTCATCCGTGTAATCATCGTCATCTTCTACTGTGTAGTCATCATTGACTAATTGGGCGATGATGTCATCGTCTGTGATGGCACCGCAAACCATGGTGCAGATGTCAACATGTATTCTGCGAATTCCATGTTGTCACACCTTGTTGACAACAATGTGTGAGCATGTGACCAAAGATACCACGCGTGCTTTCCACTGGCTCACTGGCGCTTTCAGCGAGATGATTAGGCACATGGTGCGTAATTTCGCTGATAACTCAAGTGTGCCAGTAGAGGGCACAAATGATATCTCCAGCCATGTGCTCTCGCATTAACAGATCCGATGTCTGTAACTGAACAGGAGTGCAATCGTTCTCCTCAGGTCCACTAGTCCCTGGTTACTTGCCACATGACAAAGACATTGCAGCATGCAGATAGTTTAGGTCTGGTTACTGCGACAGAAACATCCCACAGCACACACAACGACGCACTGACGCAGCAAAGACTATCAAAAACAGTGCGACTTATTGTGCTTGCCGAACGAGGCGGACATGCAACATGAGCCATATCTTCCACTGTTGATGTTGGTACAACCAATCATTTGCAAAAATAACCGTAAGAACATAGTGGCCATGACACGTTTCTGGCTCGATTAGTCTTTTCTTGTGCGTGCAGTCCGCAAATACAGAGCCTTCAAGATCTGAAGGAGATATCGCTGGGGCATGTATCGATGACGACAGTGATGAACACATTGCACCACCTGTCGCTTAGCTGGGAAAGTGACCGTAAACCACAGTGGCACGCAGTTTGAATAATTTGTGGTGGACTGAATTTGCATGCAAATTAAGAAGCTTTTTAATATATATGGAGTCCTATGGAGCTTGGCCGGACTGTGCCAGTCAGTTTGAATTATCCAAAATGTCAGATGAATGAGGTGGGAATTAATGAGCTTTCAATGTATTCTTTGCATGCTAATAAAATGGAAGAGCAGATTTACTTCGTTATATCTAACAATTCACTATGTGCAAGGTTACTATATCAGTGTTCCACTGTACGAAGTTACTGTGATGTACAATGAAAGGAAGAGATACAATTTCTGTGGTTTCTACTCTGATGCCTCTGGTGCACACACAGTTTTTTAGACACTCTTTTGAAGGACCATCTGCACGGACACATCCACACTTGCAAGTTACCCATGGTTGTGCACTGAATTACACTCCTCTCATTTCAATGGTACTAACCTGTTCTTTGAAAATAGCAGCAAGACCTTGGCACCCTGGCAGGGAGCTGACAAAGTGTGCCACTTGGCTCAGGGACCAGTCTGACACCAACGATCCCGGCACCAGATCCAACTGCGGCCAGTGCTGCTCAAGACCCAGAGGGCGCTCTTCTGACCGTGTCGCTCCAAAGACCGATTGATGCACAGTCTGTGGCAACTCTGCAAATGGACCAGACAAGTGATCTCGTGTAGGCACACACACACACGCAAAAAGAAAAAAAAGCTAGCTTTACAGGCAAGTGACACATGTACAGCGTGTAGGTGACACCGTCTTGCATGGTCAGCAAGGTGCATCCATGCTGCCACAGTGGCACCACTGATTGACAAAGTGTGTACTGTTAAAAAAACATTTTCGAGGCGTAATTTCGCCACACCATAAACACTGTACACAACGCACAATCGCATTTGGACTTTATACAAAACATGACGCTTCTCGGTTTCAGCAGTCGCTCTTGGTTGCGCGATTTGAGGGATGCATCCACAAGCAGCTGCATTTAATTCAACCATTTTACCATCCGCAGCTGCAGAAGTTTCTATTTATTTTCTCGGTATTCCTTCGCAGTGACAACAAAATTTCAATATATTGAAGTCATGGTACAAACATAATTCGTTATATTGAGGTTCAAAATACATTGTGCTTCATTGTCCAAGAAATTAAAACAAGTTAAATAGTTTGTTATATGGAGAATTCTTTTATATTAAGGTTCATTATATTAAGCTTTGACTGTATTTTGAACTAGAAATTCTGCATGGACATTTCTCCATATCTACATTATCTTAAAACTAGACTTTTTACCCAGTTGAAAATTTAATTGCAGTTTGCACTTAACTCTTTGAGAGTCAATGCCGTAAAATATGGTGCCACAAACAAGTCCTAAATGGTATATTTCATATATTTATGGTGCCGTCTGTATGTTTGAAAAACATGCCAATGTTTCAACTATTTATTGCCCAGCAAATGCTTCCACCCTGTGTGGATACAAGAGTTTTTTTTTTTTCGTGGTCTCTTGGTTTGAAATAATTACGGTCACTGACCAAGTCTGATGCATAATCTGACGTTTCGGAACCGCGTACGGGTTCCTTGTTCACTGAGTTAGACAGGAAGTCGTTGTCACCTATATAGCCAGCACGTGACGTAATGAACGTGCGTAAACAGCAGGCATAATCCCTGGTGTCCGGTTCATTGTAGCTGGCATCGATTGAATGATTAGGGATTCTAGCAGCCGTCGGGATGACACGTTCTTTTCTTTGGCAACAACAGTGGTATTGTCCCAGTCAATCTTGTGATTATGTTCATGCGCATGCTCGGCAATGGCGTTCGTCGTGTGGCTATTATTTCTTACATCACGTTTATGTTCCTTGAGGCGTCTGGAGAACTTCCCTGTTTTACCAATATATACTCTGTGACAATCAGCGCATGGTATCTTATACACAACTCCTGGGAA
Source organism: Dermacentor variabilis (assembly GCF_050947875.1). NCBI lineage: Eukaryota > Metazoa > Arthropoda > Arachnida > Ixodida > Ixodidae > Dermacentor > Dermacentor variabilis. Next base: position 144,693,150 of record NC_134576.1, on the reverse strand, counting down.
TGATTCAACAGGTAACCTGTCTTTCACATTCATGAGCTGGTTCCGGAGCTTGCTGGTCGGGATGTGGGCAATGCGCAAATCGTATTTCGAAAATACGCGCGACAGTGCCTCGCTGATTCCTTGGACGTAAGGGATGGCTGCACGTGCGCGGATTGTCGTGTTGTTCTCCGAGCTTGGCTCTAATATCCGCTTCTCGGTCCTGTATATGAAACGACTAGGGTAGCCGTTGCGGGTTAGTTCACGGTGGATCGTCCGTAATTCCTTCTTTAGTGCATCGTCGCCTGAGCAGACGTGTACGGCGCGTGTTATCAGGGACGACACTACGGATGTCTTATGGCCGACAGGGTGACAAGAATTAAACTTAAGATAACGACCTGTGTGTGTAGGCTTCCTGTATACCGAGAAGGCGAGAGCGCCCCCATGCCGACAAACCAGTACATCCAAGAAAGGCAACGAGTTGGCCCTCTCGTGTTCCACAGTGAATTGTATGTGCGCATTTTGGGCGTTCAGGCAGTCCAGGAAGCGTTGGATGTCTCGTTTCTTCAAAATACAGAAACAGTCATCCACGTAGCGGTAAAAAACTTTAGGTGCCGGGTTGAATGTGGCCAGCACTTTCCCTTCCAATGCTTCCATTACTAGATTGGCCGTGGTGACCGATATTGACGCTCCCATTGCCGTGCCATGCGTTTGCTGATAAAGGCTGCCACCATAAGAAAAATACGTGTTGCTTAGGCAAAACCGCAGCAGCTCGCTGAGTTCGGGGACGTCGAAGGGCGTGCGACCAGGAAGACCACTGTCTGCATCTAGGGCTTCTTTGCATGTGGCTACTGCCAAATCCACTGGGATACTAGTGAAAAGCGATGTGACGTCGAACGAGACCAAGGCGTCATCTTCACTCAACGTGATGTCCTTTATCTTTGCTACAAATGCGGATGAGTTTTCGACGTGCGTCGAGGTCTTACCGGCAAGAGGGCTCAACACCTGGTGAAGGTAGCCCGATGGTCGGTAGAGCGGTGATCTGGTGAAGTCGACGATAGGACGAAGTGGGACGTCAGGCTTGTGGATTTTTGGCAAGCCGTAGATTGCAGGGGCTGATCCGTTCGTGCAGAGCAAACGGTGATAGATACCCACGTGGTGCGGAGGGACCAACTTGAACAGCCTGGTCAGCAATTTTTGGAGTTTGGTTTGTAGTCTGCTTGTAGGGTCATAAGCCAGAGCAGCATACGTATGATGGTCTTCGAGAAGGGCCAACATCTTCTTGTGGTAGTCGCTCTTATCTAGCAGGACCGTAGCGTTGCCTTTGTCGGAGGGTAGAATGGCGATGCTACTGTTATTCCGTAGGCTTTGAATGGCTTGCTTCTCCTTTGCCGACGAACGCGTTCTTGCACCGTGTCTCCGCATACCGGAAAGTACACCAATGGCACGAGTGCGGGCTTCTTCTTGCACTGCCGAGGGAAGTTGACTGACCGCACGTTCAACTGCACAGACCACATCTCTTGGCCTTGGCGGTTTTTCCGTGTTGAAGTTTAAACCACGGTACAGCACCGCAGCCTCCTTCTCTGTCGGTGTGTACGAAGATAGGTTGATGACGTCTTGTGCGTCTTGTGACATATCCGGGCGCAGTGCCTGTAGTTTCCTGTCTTGTGACGTTCTATGAAGACGTTCTCTCGTGGTTACCGTGTAATTTGCATGCAGTTGCACTTCTGGGAAGTCCACTGGGATCAGGTGCTCAAGCTGCTGACGTGCAAAAAACGTATCCGTTTCCAACTTTCGAAGTTTTTCGCGGCATTCAAGAATACGTGCTTGTAGGAGCTTCCGTTCAGCCTGACGGATAATCTGGTGGCCCCATGACATAGTCACTGGTCTTCCTAATCGCAGACTCCTCGGCGTTAAGTCCTCCCGTTTACACGTGAGGTTGAAGTCCAGGTGCGTCATGAACGCTGCTACTTTTGAAGTGGCCGAAACAAATCGACGTATCTTCGTAACGACGTCTTGTCCATAAGTACTCCGGTAGGAAACATAATTAAGGGTTCGACGAAAGTTCGTCGCCTTATTCAGCCTTATAAGGTGTCAGCCTTATTCACACGTAGCCGCAGGACAAGAAGCTGCGTGAAGCTTGGCTCGCGAAACATAAAACCGGCAAACAGTCATCGGCTACAGCTCGGGTATGCAGCAAGCACAGACGCGAGGAAGATTTCTGCTACGGCGCCCGGTCTGCGATGTTCTGAAAACGCGCAGTGAGACGCTCGCCCGAGTCTGCTGCACGACTAATGTTATGACGGTTTGGTCTATCAACTTGTCGATGCTATAGATACTGGCAAGTTCAGTGGAGTGGAAAGGCAGCAGTAAGAAGCACATTTAAAAAAACCATGATATATGGTCATGTTTGTGTTATGAATTAATGCACTGGATTACAAAAAAGGAGCAGCGGGAAAATGCACGCTGAGAACACCGATAAACATACAGTGCGACGAAACTCGAAAAATAATATTGAAAAGTCAAAGAATTTCGAAGAAAAAAAAAAATTGAATCGTCGCGACGACACATAATAGTCCCTCTAGGCGTCGAAGTCTCTACAATGAATTTATTTTTGAACAGCTCTGATAGCTCCCACGCAACAATGGTTGCTTGTATACTGTCAAATGCTCATATTCTGCGGCCTAAAGCTCATGGCACGGTGCGAGAACGCGCACGCGGAGAAAGCGTGCAGACGCGCAATCGGTCGCTGCGAATCTGCGCGATCGCTGCATTGAGACTTCTTTCTATTACGCTCCATTTAGTTATACAAACACTATACGAACATATTTCATATAGTTCGCTCTCAGCGTTTACCTACCTTTCGCGCAAGAAGCCGGTTCAGGAGACTCCATCGCGGCGACCTGTACGTTCACTGTACGTATTCGGTAAAGAGATAGCGTCTGTAAACGATTGTGTGCTTTCAGTTTGCCCAAGATTATTATTTAGACCATAAACAACTTCTCTCGTTTCGAAAGTACTTACAGAAATGTCCGGGAGAGCTCGCGCGTGGTGTTTTCAGTGAGCGCTGACAGCAAAACCTATGAGGAGCGCGCCGCGTGATCCCTCATACTAGTCCAGCGAGGCGCTTCCGATAGATGGCGACTCCGTAACTCCTCGCCGCCAATATGCACAGTTCCTTAACTACAGCCTCATCTCATCCTGTTTAAAGAAGAGAATAGCCTTCTACACTGTGAATAGATGTGTATAAACTAAGTATTTATGCATTCACACTTCAGTGTGTGGATTTGCAAGCAGGATGACAGAACATTCTTATTTGTGAAAGATATTTAAAAGAAATATATCTTCAGATTTTTGCTACAGTCATATTAACAGGAACAATAACTGGTGGCTTGATCTGTATCATTATATCAATGCACTTGCAAAAATCCCGGTTGCCATCATAATACAAACTTATTTTTCTCTGTGTTATAACAGTTTCATTTAATTATTTTCTGGGTTTGGCTTATGAGCTGATATACTTATCACGTTAACTAGAACAGGAACATGTTCTGCACATGTGGTGGAAACAATGAAAAGACAATGGAAGCAATAACATGCAGAAAATGTGCTAATCTCATAAGCAGCTCACCCAACAAGCAACTTTTATCTACTGGATACCCTGGTCAGTTCTAAAAACTTGTAGGAATTGAGGTATGCCCCAGCGTCTTTGTGTGAGCATTTACCTGTTCTGTCATCCCTATGCTTCTCCCTTTCCACTCACGGTGGTTTGCAATAGGGGCACTCACGTTGCCAGTGGCGGTTCGGCAGTGTCGGTAGAGCAAGCGTGAGGGCGACCCCTCCGTGACGGCAGTGGGTACGTATGCGTTTTCTTTTCGTCCACCGGCCCTCTTTGTTAGGGTCTCAGACTTGAGCTCGCCTACGGTGCCTTTGCATGTACGGTGAGCGCATACCTTGTGTAAATTCTTCTCTGGATGCTAAACTGAAGGGTGGTGCCTAGTGCTCGTGCACAGTCATACTGCACCGAGCCGCACTTATCGGAGGCCCAAGCCAAACTAGATTGCCTGAGCACTCACGAGTGGGCTCATTGGTTATTGTGAGAGCAAGTAGCATAGCCACGAGGACTTTTCCTAGTGGCATGTCATGGGGAGCCATCCTCTCTCAGTGATGTGCTAGCAGCGCCCCTGTCTGTATTTTTCGCCCTTGGCGCGGGAGTCCGTTGATTCCCATGCCGACCCGGGACTAGGCATTTGTGCAGTGTTGGGTGTCACTGGAGACAAATAAGCGGTTTCTGCTAACTTAGGGCAATACTGTGTTCTCTTGCATGCTTAGCACTCAGTGGACCCCACTTTTGCGACCTTAGTGCACACACAGCAGTACGCAGGAGTACGTAAGACGATGGCTGACGCAGCCCTGTTGCTCACTAAGCGTGAACTCGTGGTGGTCGGTACTCCGGTGAGATACAAGACTCCCACAAAATTCAGCGCTGTATCACTGCCTGTCTTTTTCACTATATTTGCATGCTATCAATTCAATTACTCATTAATTGAGTCAATGCATAAAAATATTGCAAAAATCTGCATATTAATCTGCAGATTATCCCACTCCCTGCAGTTTCTCACCTTGATTCTTGAGCCGTCCTGCATTGGGTACAACATCAGGCGTCCGTATCCTACAAAGTGAAAAGTTTGACAGCATAGTTTAGCATTCTCAAGACAATGAAGAGAGTGGTAAGCTATTGGCACAAACTATCCCACAAGATTTACCCCCATATTCTAGAAAGCTAAATTTCTTCGTAATTAAGATGCATAAACTGAAATGGATGAGTGTGCTGGAAAGTTTCCAATACCAAGTTTGCACTGCAGTCCTCAATATCAAGTTGCATTCACAAGCAGAGGAGAAAACCAACTTTATCACGCAATCTCTGGTCTATATACTTTGGCTCATGGGTGCACAGGTTAAACACCAGCCCCGTGTCTCCCAGTAACCTAAGGAGGCAAATGTAGCACACCCTGGTGTCTAACAATAGCACTGTTGGTTACCAGCAAACAGTGCGTGGATGGCAATATAAGCCATGGGTTCACATGTTGCTGTTAACACATCTCAGCTCTGTATACTTATGGAACTTACTTGCGTGGCCGTCCTCTTCCTCGTGGTTGTGTTGGTGCTGCTGAAGGGCTGTCCTGGCTGCTGTCGTCACCCACATGTGCTGTTGCAAGGGGACAACCAGATGCATTGTGGTGCACCGTGTACTTCTCCTTGAGGTGTCCACTACCATTGCAGCCAGGTGTCGGGCACCGCCTACGCATTGTGCACCAAGACACAAATTCAATTAAATGTCCCATATTGGACCTACTGAAGGCGTGACAAAAAGACAATGAATGGATGTCATGAGAAGTAGTTGCCGTTTAAAATTTTGACTGTAACAAAATAGATCATGAACTTATGTTAAGAACACTACCACGTAACAAAGTCATTGACTGGTACAACGAGATTGCCTATCTATAATAAATACGAAAATAACAGGAATTGCACCTCAGACATGTCTTCTGGTACTCTACTTGCAAATGTTTATTTCTACCTCTTGTTCTTGAGAAAGAGAAGGTCAGGAGTGTGAATGACAGATCGAGTGGGAGTATATGATACTTAAGTTGAGATGGAGAAAAAGTGGCGTTGGGCAGAGTCCATGGAACAAATAACCTGTGGTATACTATAACATCAAGAGAATAACATCATGGGGGTCCCAGAGAGCAGTCACCCCCAAAGCGACCTGGGCTTCTTGCCCGTCAAACGTGTCCCCAGTATCGCTCCCGTGGATCCCACAGCTGACGTCTGCAGCCTCATCTGCTTGATGCATTAGGGGCTGGTTGTCGGACAATGCTTTTTCCATGATATCGAGGTGTGTTCCACATCGTCCTCGGACGAGTCAAATACGAAAGCGCCGAAAGTGCGGGTGCGACCCGTCGCCTCTTTGCCGTTTCGGCTACGTTGCAAGTGTCGGTCGGTCCACCATTGCTGCGGGCTCAAGAGAAACCACAAGCCACGATCGAGTCGACACAACCAGTCTATTGAGAATGTTGCGTGCTTCTTGCCGCGTGGCGATACCCGGCCCTGCGGGGAGGGCGCCGTAGCGAGCTCAAACGCCGTCGTCTCGCACTGTGCAAAGTGCTACCCTTTGCGAGAACAAAGTGTGTTGGGGCACCTGAAGGTGGCCTCGGCATCGCAAGAACGGCGTCCGGCCTGCTTGAAAGGCTGGATGCGCAGTTGAACGATTACCTGGTTGATCCTGCCAGTAACCATATTCTTGTCTCAGAGATTAAGCCATGCATGTCAAAATACATGCCGAAACAAGGCGAAACCGCAAATGGCTCATTAAATCAGTCGTGGTTCCTCAGATCGTTTCTTCCTACTTGGATAACTGTGGCAATTCTAGAGCTAATACATACAGGAAACTAGGAAAACTGCAGGTAAAGGATGGGTTTGGTTGATGTAAAACAGGAGCACATGTGTGCTACAGATCATGTTTAAATGCACCAGTAAAACAATGTTTTCGGGCCAAACAGATGGGGCAGGACACGTTCACACTGAAGGCAACAATGTTTTTGGAGGCTGACTTTGACTGAAAGAGAGAGTGAGGAAAAGGACAAATGGAAGGCAGGGATGTTAAGGGGATTGAAAGCACCATGCAGACTTACCTTAGGCCATCTTTGGTCTCTTGAGGTACACTAGATGGGATGTTGAGCCGATCAGGCAACTCCCGGTTGGCAGCCGAGAAAGGGCATCCATAAGCACTGCAAGAAGTGCATATTATAGCAAACCTAGCTATAATGCTGTTCTATAAACAATGGGTTAATGAAGACCTACAAGCTGTTCCTACTGTTGCAGAAATCACTTATGTTAGGTATTTCTGTCCTGTTATGCTGTGTCAGTTGTCTGGGTCATGAAGTGGCTGCATAAAATTAGGTCACAATGCAAAATTCCATCATGGTAAAGGCACACTAAAAAGAAATGCTAATCAATCCAGACTAACAAAATAGTCTTTCATAACTATTTTAATTAATTTCACAATAAAAGGTTTGATTATTGTTAAAGAAAATGGAAGTCAAACTTGCATACTTTAATTTCGCACTGATTCGTTGATGTGGCAACATGAATTGCAAAGTATTTTCCCACGTTTAGTAGTTGTGGTAGAGCAAAAGTTTACAAAATTTGTTAAGGTCAGTCTTTGGCTTCCTTAGAATACAGTGCTGTCTATCCTTACCGCTGAAAAACTTATCTAAGCATCAGGAGAAGCTGTCAATATGCATGACATCATGGCAAGCTGGGGCGGGAACTTGCAGGTTGCATTGACACTAGTATTTCATTCTTCCGTCTTTTCTGGCTTACCTTGCCTCCTGTAGTGGCAACAGTAGCCTTATTTTGGTAGTGCAGAAAGGTAATTTACGAATACAGATCAAGTTATCCTCCTCTTTAGTGCCCCTTTTAACTGATATTCCAGTCTATGATGGGACTTCACTTTCTGTGTTCAGGTACAGTCAAGCCTGTTTATGACGCACCTGAGCATTACGCAGTGTCCATTAGTTATATCCCGACGTTCACAGTAAGTGGACCACAGCCAAAAAAACGTTGCTATCAAAACACAAATAATTCCTTTTAAAAAAAAAGTCTGTGATGCTCATGTTTCTGTAGTGCAGATCAAATGAGCAAGGTCTCCAATTTATTTAAAGTAGAAGCGTGCTCTTCGCCGAGGCCCTTGACATAGACAAGTTGCCTGAATCCCTCTACGTAGCCCATTGCTACAGGTGCGCTTGTGGGTGCTGGCTCCGAAGTTTCATCGCCATCCGATTCCTATGTGCCACTCTCGGCCCGCACTTCACAAACAATGCCTTCATCCATGCACGATTCCGCAACGTCAGCGTCTTCATCAGCAGAAATAAAATCATCCCAGCCAACGTCATGGCCCTGCATGTCAAAGTCGATGATACGCTGCCACAAATCACCGCCAGACTGATCCTCTTTGGATGCATCAGGCTCGGCATCGGGTACTATTTCAGCGAAGCCAGCCTTGCAGAAACAGTTTCGCATGCAAGCGGCCATCATCTCCATCCAGAAAAAAAAATCAGATTATGGGGTTTCACATGCCAAAACCACAATTTGATCACGGGACACACCGTAGTGGGGACCTCCAGAATAGTTTGGACCACCAGGGGTTCTTTAACGTGCACCTAAATCTAAGTACATGGGTGACCTCCATCCAGGCCACCTTCGCCATCTAAATGGCTGAATCCAGCGAAACCCGAAGCAGTAGGTTGGCGGCGAGGTGGTAAACAGCGATGAGCAAGCGCTCCACAATGCATCGACTATATGATGTCCTAAAGGCACGTATTATGCCTGAATCAAGTGACAGCACTTTAGGAGTGGTATTGGGTAGCAGGAAAAGTAGAGTCACTGCTGTCAGAGAAGCTAGCCTGTGGTGTGCTGAGCAGTTGTTCAGCATGAGTAGCTTGTAGCTGCCTTGCCTCTGCATGTCGTGGTCAAACTCACCGATACACTCCACGAATAAATCATGCGTCCTCCATGCCTTAGCATTGTGCCTTTAGCGCACGATCACATAGCCCCAAAAGCAATGCGGCTTCTTCGATTTTCCAATTACGAAGGACATGCGATGGTTGCTGCTATCCATATTAGTGCACAGAAGTGCTGTAACACGCACTTTACTGTGTTTGCCGCCAGTGCATGAATTGCCTTTCATACCATGCATGTTGTCCGGCAGCATCTGATAAAATAACACAGTTTCATCTGCGTTATACACATTTTGCTCACGTAGCTTGCAATAATGGCTCGGTTTGTTACAAGTTACGTGGCAACGTCTTGCTCACTTGCCGAAGCAACCTTGCCGACAATCAATTTAAAAACAATCCCATGCTGCACTTTGAATCGATGTAGCCAGTCAGTGCCTGGGCAGAAGTCAGGCAAATTTAGCAGGAATGCGAAGTTTATGGCTTTGCCTAGCATCATTAGCCCACTTATTGGAATGTTGTGAGCCCATGCGTCGATGAACCACTTGAGCAGTGCGTCCTCTGCGGCCGCATAGGTGGCCTTCTGCAGGTGCTTTCTGTTCGTCAAGTAAGCGTCGGAGCTGGCGATCTTTTCTTTGTCCTTTAGCATCGCTCAAATGGTTGATTTTGACAAGTTGTACTTTTTCACCAACTCACAGTTTTAAGCACCTTGAGACAGTTCCATCAAAGCTGCCCACTTCGCTGCCGTGTACAGCGCTTTTCGTTTTGGGGCTCCTGCAGGCACAACAGGCTTCCTGTCTCCCATCCTGAATACAACTCGCACACGACTAGAACGAAACGCTGACACCACACACATCGACAGGGAAAACAAAGGGCCGCAATTGATGGAGCAGACATGCGCATGCGACAATCAAGCAAGGAAGTATGGAGAGGCCTGCTTCCCGGTAATTGCCAGAAAACAAAACTTCTGGACTTCAAGCCAGCGCCGTAGCACGCCCACAGAGACAGGCAAAGGTGAGGGAGTTGAAAGGAAGGCCGAGGAGAGTGAAGTGGAATGGAGTAACACCTTCTAGACTCTAGAGGCTAGAGGGCTCTCCGCATTCAGAGTGCTGATGTCACTAACTGGCAGCAGCTGCGGCGCGCTTGAAAGAGATGCGTCGGGAAACCACTCAAATGCGTTTGGATACAACTTGAGACATGTCACCGGTCATCATTTAGAAATTTGCTGCCTTTCTCTGAATAAAGAAAAAACAGGTGTCCAAATAAAGCTGCATTAATCATATGACAGTAATATTTGAATAGTATACAAGCATCTAGTGGGAAAACATAGTCAAAGCGAACTATATGTTACAACGGAGGACAAATAGTGCGGCAGCACACCGAGTACATCAGCTTGTTTCTTGCCGCTACACATGGTATGTCGGTCCCTTCAGTGTGCTGTTTTTGAGCAATTGTGAAGACATCATACATGCCCTAGCAATCGTAAGGCACTGAATTCGTCATGTCGAACAAGTGCTGCATCCCTGAGTGCCATGGTAATTACGGTTCAAAGTGCCGGGTGCGTGTCTTCAGATTTTCTCAAGACGAGGAGCTGCACAGAGAAAGGGTGCATACAATTCCTAGGGACGACTTCACTCTTTTACAGTATGCCAGGGTGAGTTATCCAGCAGAATTTTTTTCATGCTTCCCAGCATGATTAAAATTCAGCTGAGACACTTAAAACTGCTTATGTGTGGGAATGAAAAAGCGTTATAGTCCCATTTGTGAAATGTTTCTTTCCATGCATTCCTTGTCCGCGCACGCTCTTGCCTGTGTTCTAACTGTGCCTTGGTAACAGCAAATCAAAACACCTCAAGCGTCTCAACACACTCGCTTGCCCACGGAAAATTCGGAACTTGAAGGACCGCTCGGCGGCGTTCAAGCGGACATTAATCCAAGCATTTTTCTGACGTCTTTTTACTCTTTGCGCTGTCGGCAATATTTGCTACCATAACTTCATCACAGCAGATTTTCTGCCTCATGGTACATAATGCTTTCGCATTAAAGGTATGCAATGTTTCAGCTTCAAATAGTAAATGATAATGGAAGTCTATGTAGCATGTACTTAGCATATTATTGGTCGTCTTGCAAAAAGGTTGCGATTAAGCGGGCGTTCGATTTCATTTTTGTGGGTTTGTGAGCTGCACTTCGCACTCGAAGACATCATTCAAGAGACTTCTTACATTGACGAAGAAACAGGATACACAGTGACCGCACCTTTGCCCAGTCCGTGCATTCATCCCAGTGTTGTTCCGTCAAAATTTCCAGACTTTCCGGCTTATTTTTCAAAAGAGCGCACGAGAAAAAGCCCCATCTCCAAACGAAAATGGCTGGAAGTGGCAGCAATCCTGGCAGCTCTTGCAGGATCTGCGGAATCATCTCACTGTGAACAAGATACAGACTTCTGATACAGATACAGATACAGCTAACTTCATTGTGTTAATAAAATAGGTAGAACAAACTAAGACTTAAATATGGTCCGTTATATCCAAAAGTCTGTTGTATGCAGGTCTGTTGTAATGAGTGTAGGCTGTATTGGCAATCAAACACCCTCTTCGCTATGCTCCCATTCCTTCTCCAATGCCGTGCACTGTGAAGGCTACAGCGGAGTGGGGTGTGCCCACAACGTTCCGCCTTCTAAATGTCACCGTGGTGTGCAGTTCAAATTTGCTTTTGGATGTTGACGTAGACGCCACTAGTTCCGATTTTCGCACCTACTATGTGCCAAACATAAGCCAAACACAGTTGTCCACAGCCAGTTGCAGTGTGCTTAGCCAATGAACTCGTGGCAGCACACTGCGATGCAGTATCTATGCTGCATAGGAGACTGCAGCTGCATGCAACTGTAGTGCGTATGCGCAGCGTTTGCTTTGTGTGCAACAGGGCTTGAGTATGTGCTCGTGTGTATATGCTACAGTAGGACCAAGCTATTTGGTGCGGACCGGCTTTGTCCTTCACCAGCTTGAGTGATGGATAGTAGCCACATCGAACTTGCACGTTTTTGAAGAGCTATCAAGTAGTCTGCCAAGGCGTCTATCGAGGAGCGGCCAAGAGTGAGCACATGTGTGTGGTCTAACCTCAAACCTCAAGTTTTACGTGGTTCGAGGCTAGTTCAGCGTTCCAAGACCCTCCGTGATTGCTCAGTGGCTATGGTGTTGGGCTGCTGAGCACAAGGTCACAAGATTGAATCCTGGCAACGGCAGCCGCATTCTGATGGGGGCGAAATGCGAAAACACCTGTGTACTTAGATTGAGGTGCATGTTAAAGAACCCCAGGTGGTCGAAATTTCCGGAGTAATCCACTACAGCATGGGGGGGGGGCCTCATAATCAGAAAGTGGTTTTGGCACGTAAAACCCCATAATTTTTTTTAGTCAAAATTAGCGAGACTCACCAGCTACAACACCGATAAGCAGGGTGGCCAAATTTTCATTCCTATACAGCCTGCCACGGCCGATAGTATATGAGCAGACGATAGTTGGCTTCTTGCGGAAGTACATAATTATTATCTAAATTCGAAAGCACATTTCCGCTTACTTCAGCCTGTTTACTGAACTTCGCCAATAAATATACACAGTAACAGCAGGAAAAAATGCACTGATCCAAACACCTCTCTTGATTGACGTCAGCCATTGGCGAATAGCAGCCGTGTATGGGAATCTGCTCCATTACAAAATAAAGCATCCAGAAGAGAATGAGAAGCAGGCTTCTGTTGAAAAGAGAGGGTTTTAGAGAAAGGGGACTTCACGCTCCATTTGTAAGGTCCACGCCCCATGTACAACAGCAAAACTTGGCCGAGACGTTTACAGCAGCGCATACTATCCACAGACTATGTTTTTTCACCAAGCCCGAGGGGTGGTTCAGGGCCCCTTTAAACAAAATCTTGTCTTAAGTGGGGCTGTTATATGTGGTTTCAACTGTGAAATATGGTAAGACACAATGCCTATGAGTAGACATGCGATTATGACATCACAATATTCTATTGTGCCAGCAGGTTGTCATATGTAAGTGGAATGCGGCGCAGAAAGGAAGAAGAAGATGATGTGCACGTATCGGTCTGAACAGCACGAGCCCTTGAGGCGGGTGACACGAGCTGTGATTGAGGGAGAATTGGCGCCGGGCTGGGATGATCAACGTGGCTCTGGGCCAAGAAGGTTGTAGCGTCAGCATCGCAATGGCGACGGGAGCCATGGAGGTTCGGTCAAGTCCGTGACACTGGCAGTCCAGGGTGTGGCCGTCAACCTTGGCAACGTTCGAGCGAGGCTCCTTGAACCTGCTGCAGCATCTCACGGCAGTGTCGGGCACTCCAGGAAGGATTCCCCTTCAGAGGCAGACCAGCACGTACGATAGTCCCCAGGGCATCTCGTCGGCACTCGAAGAAAAAGTAGTGATGGAACCCAGAGTTAACGTCACTGAGGGAGTTCGGAACACCGGCATCAGAGACGGACGAGTTGACTGGCCAACACCAAGGCAGCAAAGTTTACAGAGCTGACAAGAACACCGACTATGATGAACATTCGACACGCTTCAGACTTGGGAAGATACGTGCGACAACAAAACTCGGTAATAACGGTCCTTTCTAGTAGCATCACAGCCAAAGGCTAGGGTGGCGTGACTTTCGCGTAGCAAACACTAAGGACTAACATAGCCGGTAATAAGGACATGTTTGTTTAGTGATTATTAAGTAGATTGCGTAAGTGTTAGTATTTTTTCATTGTGTTTTAGTTTGAGTGAGCGTTATGTTCAGTTTCCTAAATCTAAGTCCACGGGTGAATCCCTTGGCCGGGATTCGATCCCGTGACCTTGTGCTCAGAAGCCCAACACCATAGCCACGGAGCAACCACTGCGGGTATGGCCCTTCCGTGTTGTTGTTGTCGTCGTCGGCATCATCATCATCATCACCACCACCACCACCACCACCACCACCACCACCATCATTATCATCATCATCATCAGCCTGGTTACGCCCACTGCAGGGCAAAGGCGTCTCCCATACTTCTCCAACTACCCCGGTCATGTACTAATTGTGGCAATGTTGTCCCTGCAAACTTCTTAATCTCATCCGCCAACCTAACTTTCTGCCACCCCCTGCTATGCTTCCCTTCCCTTGGAATCCAGTCCATAACCCTTAATGACCATCGGTTATCTTCCCTCCTAATTACATGTCCTGCCCATGCCTCCCATATCTTTTTCTTGATTTCAACTAAGATGTCATTAACTCGCGTTTGTTCTCTGACCCAATCTGCTCTTTTCCTATCCCTTAACGTTACACCCATCATTCTTTCCATAGCTCGTTGCGTCGTCCTCAATTTAAGCAGAACCCTTTTCATAAGGCTCCAGGTTTCTGCCCTGTACGTGAGTAGTGGTAGGACACAACTGTTATACACTTTTCTCTTGAGGGATAATGGCAACCTGCTGTTCATGATCTGAGAATGCCTACCAAACGCACCCCAGCCCATTATTATTCTTCTGATTAAGAATAAGAATGGGATGGGATGCATTTGGCAGGCCTTCTGTGTTGTGCCCATTGAATCAGCGAGACCTGAAAAATAGCAATTAGTTTTTCATTGTGTTTTAGTTTGAGTTTTATGCTGAGTTTGGGGTAGAATGTAATTAAAATCTATTGGAGGTGCTGCTCTGCGTCTCCCAACCCCATCTCTTGGATCATCCGCACACCCCCAACATTGGTGACACACGACACAGATCAGATCCTTTCCTGCTTGCAAGTTTAGAAACGGAGGTGCTAGAGCAAGTAGTAGTTCCTGAGGCACATTATCTGTCTTAACTCGGACAGAAAAAAAAAAAAAAGTTACGAGGATCCTACAAATATTTCTAGGAATTTTTTACTTATGGCAACAATTTATCAACCTGTTGCCACTGTTCTTTACTTCCTATCAGGGCACAAATGAGCCTTGATCTTGATCACTAATTGATCACCTTCATTCAGTACACAGTGACAACAATTCAGAAAGGGTGTTTCTTCCAAATGTGATCATGGCATGATGACTGAAAAACACTCCACCGAGTTCAGGCTTTCGAAATCTCAAAACAGCACCTATAATCTCGGAGATTAGAGGTTTGTTAAAACATGTGTCTTGCCTGTGATGGCTGGCAAATCCTTTCACATGTCCGAAGCCATGGCAGCCAGGTGTGGGACACTCTGGGCTGAAGGGCAGAGCTCCCGGAGGAAGCGGAGCTAAGGCACCTGGTGGTTCGAGTGGGTGACCTGTGCGGGTACACCAGCCCGCTGGGTGCATATCGGGGCTGTCGACATCCAGGAAAAAATCCCGCTCGGGTGGCCAGCCGTCCAGATGTACCAGCAGTCCTCGCGGCCGCAACGCAGCCACACTTGCGACGCGCACAAACTGCCTGTCGCGTGGGTCCACCGCTTCAAACCGGTGTCCCACTTGGAAACCCTGGGGCCCAGCCCGTGGCCGCAAGGCTCGTGCTGGGACACCTTGAGCCCGGTGATCCGACAGGTAGCGCTCCCATGAAAACGGGCCCTTCCAGCCTACACATGTATAAGAATAGTGATGTGGGTAAGTTGGTTTAAGTCCATGGTGTAAAATTTCTGCAGCGCAAACCACTGAAGTGTGGAAAGAAAGGTCAGAAAAGGACAAAGGAAGAAGGATCTTCCGTCCTCCTCTTTTTTTACCTTTCTTTCTGCACTGCAGAAATTCTACACATGTAAGAACAGTAGGAGTCAAACTAAGTTCACTAACTGTACTTATATCTTTCTGTAGTCTAGCTAAGCGACACACATTTTAGAAGGTTTCAAAACAAGAGCAACAGTCACCGTGATGTTGAGTTGTAAGAACACTCCCCAAAACTTTGTTGATCCTTATGAGAACACCCCCCTTTAAGAAAATTAATAAAATAAATAATTTTTAAAAAAGCCAAGCTAAAGGCAGGTTGCAAGCACCCGAAATAAAAAGTCTGGCTGTGTTACAGCAAGAAATCATGTTTATTCAAAAGATCTTCCTCTCTGTTGTTGGTTTTGAGACTACCGTATTTACCTGATTCTAACATGCCCCTGAAACTAATGTGCACCAATTTTTGAATGTTTAAAGTAAGAAAATAAGAGTGCACCTGAATCCATTATGCATCCAATTTATAAAAAAAAATAAATATATAGCATGTCCCCCACATTCACAATCAGAAAAAAACAAGACGAGCAGATAGTGAGCTTGGCACAGCAGCAGAAACGCTGGCGGCAGTATACGTCAATGCATTTGGTGCCGAGTTGTGTGAAATCTCGTGTAGGCATATCTCCAAAAGTGATAGACCCAGTACACTGCTCCAGCTAATAGACGAACCTTCACAAAAACGTGCTCTGTCACCAATCTTGTGATGGCGATGGTGCTGTGTCTGACAACACTGTGAACACGGTTTTGGTTTCGTTTTCGATTGTCTTACACACGTAATTTTCGGACCCATTTTCCCAGAAAAAAGGGTGTGCATTAGATTTGAGCATAATATGGTACCTTCCACACAGACTTTGAAATGGTGCAGTACTACAGTCGAAACACGCAATAACAAAATCCCGCCACTACAAAATTCATGTGACAACGAAATATTTTTGCGTCCCCGGCGAATGCCCATAGGATTCAATGCATTTTGTACCTCTCAGCAACAAAATGTCGCTGTGCTATAATGCCGCATCAATGAAATTTGCTGGAATGTAACACTGTATATTACCTACTCACACAAGGCTAGCAGGCTCCAAAATGTGCTCAAATGTGATTGCTTTGCACTAAAATTGCGTAAAATAGTGCCACATTACACTTGCGTGGGCGCCGCCATTTTTGTTTACAACCACAACCAAGTGCCAGAAGCGATCGCACCAAACATGACATGGCCACAATCTTGTTAGTTTATCGCCAGTTTAAAGCGGCAGCATGTTGCTACTGACATGTGACAACAGTTCTTGCACAACTAGTGCAGAGCATAATGTGCGCCTCGGCGATAAAAATACACCAACAACAAAGAAATCTACGTCCTACCGACACAGCATTTGTTTATGGTGCTTGAGATGGCAGTCGCAGCGTGGAGTGCCACGCATTGAGCTGTGATTAAGCGATCATCCAGGAATACACATTCCTTGTTTCAAAAACACTGGTTTTGGTGCCACCTGACAGGCATCGCATGCGGATTCGGTGGTGGATGTAGATTTGTGCAAAGGGGCCGTAATCTCGATTGACTGCCTTCAGGCATACGAGAAAAGATCACTTTCGCGCTCGGCACTGGACGCATCGGCACCTACAGGTGACAGCGTGTGCTGGAGAAATGCTGCTGCATGCATGGAGCGCTGTTGCTCTGCGTCTGGTGTCAAGTTATGCAACATCTTGCAAAAGTGATTGTATCTTTGTGATTGTATCTCCAAAAGCAATTGAGCAAAGACACTGCTCCACAGCAGTGCTGCCACTGCTGATTGGCATATGTGGTGCACTTAGTACTGTCGGCAATTCGGTTCATATCCTTGAAAGCTTGATAAGTAGGCTAATGGAATGTTGATGGTAAATTTTTGTTCTGCAATGCATTACCTATCTGTGCTGTCTCATTTCGCAACAACAAAATTCTCATGAAAGTGAATTTTTTTGCGTTTTCCACCGATTTTGTTATTGTTAGGTTCAACTGTAATAGCAAAGGCACCTGAATTAATCAAATTCTGCCCCTGCTCTCTCTCTCTGTCTCTCTTCCTGCCCAGTCACACATAAATGACTGTTAAACAACTGTCTGCTATGGCAGCACCACTTTTCTGGACAAACTGTACAGTCATGAGCAATGTCAGAGGGAACAATGAAATTGTTTTTAAGGAATGATTACTTGTGATCTGTGGATTCGAATCTGACATCCTAATACAAAGCAAGGAGCATTCCCTTTAAACATTAAGGCTCACTGAACATTTCTGTGTGAGGCATGTGTGTTTAGCAACTACAGTCTCATAAAAACAGTTGGGCTCTTCCCTCTCATATTGCCCAAGAAGGACGTAGACTTTTTTTGCTAGAGCTTGAACAACCTTCAGTTGTGTTGCTCTGCTTCAGGATGCAATGATATGAACCACCCAAACAAGCACTGTAAGCAGGTTGTCATTGCCCTAATTGCATCCTGTAATCTGTCATAAATGTTAAGAAAAGGGATACCTTCTAAGTGGTGTTCCGAATTGTGTGACTTGCCAAATATTGTAAGTACAGTTAAACCTCTATATAACGAAGTCGGCAAAATCAACACTTTACTTCACAGTATTTAAATTCAACATTTTATGCAAATAACTACAGTCACCAATCCATTTTTCTAAAATGGAAGGGGCTCCTAGATTTTCTGAATCAATGGGCAATCAGAAAAACCAAATTTCAGTTAGAAAAATAATTTTATTGAACTCAAATCGTCGACTAAAGATACAGCTTCATGCTGTGTCGACATCTTCACATGGGCTATACGAAGCAAAGCCTGCGATGCTCTCGTGTCTCCTCCACTACCACAGCTGATAGTTTTGCCTGCACTGAGAAAACACTACCATGAAGAGCGCAGGTAGAGGGGTGCGAACGCTTTGTCGGCCTCTTGCTTTAATGCCTCTCCAAAACACGAGATTCTGTGACTTCCAGCACTAGACGTGCATGTAGACAGCACACATTAAGCCATGGCCATCTCGGGTCACCCAAACTTCGCATCCACCACAGATTACCTCAAAAATGGGGTGCATGGACTGCGTATACATTCAATCGCACTGACAGCCATGTGCTAGACAAAGACGTGTGCGCTCACCTGCCCCTTGCTACCCCCTGCCGCACTCCTTTGCTTTCACGCGAAGATGGTGCACATAAAGGCACCATCTTTTTCGGCTCACCCTCACGTCATTTTTCTTGCACCCACAGCACATGGTGCACGATAGGATTTTATTACACTCAGATATTATATGGAACATGAAAGCAAAAGGGCCTAGCTGCTATGCTTCAATGACTGCTCTCTGTCATGTGGATCGCGATTTGAGAAGTGCATATGCAAGCTGCCACATGTAATTCTATCTGCGTCCATGACTGATTCCATTTGTTGCCTTGGTATTCCTTCGTGGCGGCAGTGAAATTTCATTTTACTGAAATCGTGTGAAAAGCACACTTCCTTATACTGACGTTAAGAATACACCATTTTCTATTATGGCCAGTAAGTTGTAAAACACTAAATAGTTTGTTACATCTAGAAAAATTCCATTATATTGAAATTCAATACATCAAGGTTTAACTGTGTACACCAGGCAATGCCTGCACATGTGAACTTGAAAAGGGGGGTACCAGCGAAACACAAAGGATGCGTAAACAAGGAAAAGGCATTAGATACGGATGGATGCTGGTGTGCCAATGTTTGATCGTGTGACCATTTTAGAGAGAGGAAAGACGAGATACGAGCAGGAAATCTAAGAAGCCTTTCACATTGGAACTAATAAAGAAAATTGCGTCAGTGATACGTCTTTGTGTTTAACCAACAAGGAACATGCTTACCTATTGGGCATGTAAAATGTGATAAAAAACAGACATTGATGCACACGTCTTGGGAGGAGTTGAAGATGCGCAGGCGTCGGACGTTATGTGTGGCAATGTGAATTCTTATGGTGCCCCCTTTTTCAAGTTCATCATCAAGGCACCAACTGGCCCAAGAGCTTGCGCTAATGCACCTGCACACGTGATGCACAACAACTTTGACTATGAACGCGCATCAATTTGCTTTTCAGTCTCTCACAGCGTCAGCTAGCCACTAAGCCAGACACAGTCACCTGTAGTAGGCGTCATCAGCGTCTCTCCATGCTCACGGCTCCAGTTTGGCGGCCGAAGCAGGGGAGAGCCAGCATCGGCCCAGAAGGAGCCACTTTTGTCCCGCCCATCAGGTGTAACGAGAAATCGGCCAGTATCGGTGATGTCAGTGAGAGTCGCCACACAGGCCACTCCAGTACTCGGATCAGCTGCCTCCAGTTTCATTCCCCCTTTTAATGGAGCACCAGGCTGGGTGGCAATACGGTTTGCAAATAGTTGCCTTGGTGCGGCCTGGGACCGCGACGCTCGGAGATAGTTGGCCCAGTTGAACTGCTCTGCTGTGTAGCCTGGACACAAAAGACAAGCCCGTCTATGAAACTGAATCAAAATTCCACTCAACAATTGCAGTTTAAGGAATGGAAGAAAGCAAGAAAAATATGTCAGGTAAAATGTCAGGTTCATATGTAACAGCTTTCTTAACGTTAGACCTCTGACTCTAAAGCCATATCTTTCCAACTCTGAACAAAGAACTCTAATTTTAAGCATGAATTATGGTTACACCTGTTCCCATCTTGTATCTCAATGCCAGTCTGGGGAAGCTACCTAAACGTAAATACCTGCGCATCATTCATCCCATCCTATCTGTGACAAAAATAGCTTACGGCAAGGTGCCAGAAGACTCACTCAAATAATGAAAGTAGCTAACAGCTAACAGCAGGAAAGTATTTCTTAATGTATGCACACAGTGGTCCAGTAGAGAACAAAGCGTTTTGTGGTCCCTTTGGCAGTGGAAGCTGTTAATACAAAAAAAAAAAAAACTACTTGACCTTTCTGTTATGTCAAGCAATGCACCTCTTTGTGCTATTCCTCGGCTTTATCCAACTAACAAAACTAACCTGCATTTGACATTCTGTAATGTATGTTAACTGCGCTGTAACATTTCCAAAAAGTGGTCTTGTTGACTCGCCAATTTCTCAAATTATTGCAAGAATGAGAGAGGAAAGCCCGTTCTTGTTGGCTAGGGCAGAGTGGCTTCTGCTGTTGCCTGGCACAGCACAAAGGTGTGGCAACCAATACTCCAATGTGGAAGACAGGCCCAAGGAACTATGACATATTACTGTATTTACTCGAATCTAACGCGCCCTTGATTGTAACATGCACCCATTTGCCATGACCTAAAAAAAAGAAAAGGCTTTTACAGTACCGCGCACCTCATTCTTTCATACAGGAATACAACTTTCTCTCATTTGGAAAAACAAAGACTGACTCCCAATACACTAAAGTTGCGACAAATAAAAAAAGTTGTAGTTTCACCCGAAAGGCGAAACATAGATTACGATAGCAAATTAGTAGACAGCTATATGAAAACTAAAGATAGCAGTTTTATCAGCCGTATAAACTTTTGAACATTTGCTTACTAGCTAAATTAACAAGCATGGTGTCACGCGCACACAAGCAAGCATGAACACATCTCACGCAATGACCATGGAAACTCTTTATTAAAACGCTGGACTGGGGAATTTCAGTAGCAGGAGCGAACGAATTGACCTTTGTGCGGACTCTCACAGCTGCAGTGCGCCTAGATGCGTAGACTCTTGTCTCCATCGCAGATCACTTTCAAGATAGGGGCAGCGTGGCCGCACCATACGTAGCAGCCACAGTAGTAGAAAGCTTCTGTTTGCACCAGTCCTGCACGCAAGTTTCGGGAACTCCGAAAGCCCGTGATGGGGGGGCGGCCCGATTTCCATCCGTCTCCGAACACGTGATCACTTTCCTTTTAATTGCTGCACCATGATGAACTCGGCATGTCTTTGCAGTCGGCACTTCCATGTTAATAGAGCAAATGCAGAAAACAGGAAGACTGGGAAGACGGATGGTGCACTAACGTAAGCACACATACTGCAGCACATGGAGGAAGCTACGGCAGCTAGGCTCAAAGCACGCGTGAGGTGGCCACTTGAAACGCCAATGGCGATATGGTAACGCCGATTTAAGGTCGTACTCGATTCTAACGCGCAGGCTACTTTTGGACCCATTTTATCAGAAAAAAAGTGCGCGTTAGATTTGAGTAAATACGGTACTTCTCTGAACAAAATTACAGTTGACCTCAGAAATTCCTCCATCTTGGAATTTATTTACTATGACAGCATAACTTACCCAACTCATCTGAATGTGTTGGGTAACTTACCCAACATTTCACAAGTTATGCCGCATGAGTGTATTGCTTGCTGTTTCATCTGTAATACATGAGCAGCACATACCACCATTCTCCAACTCTGTGATGTACATGCTTTTACATGCCCTACACAGACTGCTGAGCACGGAAATTATGCATCAGGCACATGCATCAGCAGTAAAAATTCAATCCTCAGTACCAGAGGTGACCATTATATGGTGAGTGGGAAGCCAAGGGTGAGAAGTATGCATGATAATGACAGCACGACAACACAATGGCAGAAGCAGCATGACAACGGTGCACACTGTTGCATTACGGAACTGATGAACAGAGCAAACACATTTTCAAACTCCTGACTGCTGCTGCAGTAAAAATAAGCAAAAGAAAGCAAGCGAGGAAAATTGTAGGTAAGGAGTCTCTCTGACACTTTTCCACAACAGCTCACTGCCTGATTAAGTTGCACCTACCACAAGCATTCAGTTTGTAGAGAGTTTCAGGCTTGTGAAGAATGGGATAGTCATTTTGTGTTTCCGGTCAGCGTTGTTGAAGTCATGCCACCACACCGTAAAGATTGCATTTTTTTAGCAAGTCGATAGGTTGAGAAAGGCTGGGTACCCGCTCGCTGTGATGCTGGCGTCATGCGCTAGACTAATGAAAGAACTTAACAAGGATAAAGGACAATGCACAAAGAATCAAAGGCAGAAGGATGTAGCTTCCAATGTTTCAGTGATTCCGTATGTGCACGGCCTTTCACACAGACTTAGAAAGGTGGCTGGTAGTTATGAAGTAAAAGTGGTATTTTCGGCAAAAAACAAAATAGGCAGTGTGTGTTCCAAGGTTAAAAAGAAGATCGAAAGTAAGGATGATGTAAAGAAAGAACGTAGTGTTAAACATCCGCGCAAGAACCAATTTGTTGATTGCGCGAAGAACATTGTTTACCAGATTCCTATGACATGTGGTCATGTGTACGTAGGGCAGACTGGGAGATGCATTAACACGAGGTTAAGGGAGCACTTGTCTAGTCTGAAAGATCGTCCTAGTACGCATTTGGCAATGCATTGCCAAGAACATGATGGCTCCCCTTGTCTTACTAGCACAGACATTTTTTATAGGCATAGGAGTTAAACCGCTAGGGAAATCGTGGAAGCACACTGGATTGAAAAACAAAAAGAAAAATGCATCAGCCATCCTTCTGTTTCATAGTTAGATAAAGAAAATTCGCTTCTATCATCACATCTTTATCGCATCTTATTGTAAGTGGTTGTTTATGCACCTTGCTGTTTTTAGTATGACCGGGTGGCTTTTGTCCACGTCTTTTTATCACAAGTGTTATATGTAATATTGACGTTGCTCTTTTGACTTGATCACGCAGATCAGCGGGTATCATATGCGCTATAGGCGTGCTCTGTTGACTAGATTGCACAGATCTATGGGTATTTAAGCAGGTAGTTCTTCAAAAATAAAACCAGTTGTTAGAAAGCGCTCGTCCTTGTGTTGCCCCTATTCTTCGTCCCTGTTTGTTTGCGCACAAGAAGTTTTAAGAGAGTTTCCCATTGAAAAACAGCTTCGGAGCACACCCAACTTACACAATTTAGCAAATTGTCTATGAAGCAGCTGATCCTAACCCTAAGTAGCTTTGACTCAAACAAAGTGAGCTCACCCTTGGGTGGGTGTAGCTTCCTGTGGGTCCGCTCGCACCAACCTGCCGGATACATGTCAGGGCAGTCGGCGTTCACCCAGAAGTCATACACATCAGCATAGCCATCCAGGTGAAGTCTAAGCCTGAAGCCAACCACCTGTGCCACTGTCACCACACAAAACATGCTTGGATGTGCGGGGTCCACAGCCTCCAGCTTCATGCCAACTCGGAAGCCATTAGCCACGGTAGGAGCCACTTGGTGCTGCATGTTTTTTAACACAAAAAGTGAATGACCCTGTAATGTCTCTAATATCATAATTACAACACCATGTTCTCAACTTAAAGCAAATATAAAACCAAAATTCAGGGATAGCATGCTTGGTGACATCAACAGAAATTACTGCAAAGAGAATACTTTACCAACTCCTCAATTTTTACCAGAACTGAACCCTAAACACATTTTAGTGTGACGTGGCAGAGGGTGTGAAATGCATCAAACATTGCACCATTAACTCTTCATTACTAGAAATGGGGTCATTTCTAGTGCTTTTATGTTTTAACACTTTATTTTAAGATGTAGTACTCACAATGTATACTGCAATACATAAAATTATAGCCTGATCACTGGTTTTTTGAATGGATTTACAGTACAGTCAAATCACAGAACTGAGAATGTGGTCCTGTCAAAGTTGCGTGTATTCCAATGGGCGAAAACGCCTGGTAATTCGAATGCGTAAGCATTTGCAATGGTTCATTCGAACATACCGCGCTCTAAAAATGCTCTCAGCCACGCGCAAAACTACATGGTGGCACCTCCAACCAGCATTGTCTGACCTCGCCATACAGGAAAAGCTTAGGCGAAACCTCCCAGCGCAGCGCATGATGCAAAAAGAAAAAAAATAGCAGCGGAAATGTCACCCTTTTTCAAATGGGAAGGTCGCCGCTTCTGCGTCGCGGTGTAATGCTCCAGCCACACTAGTGGTAAAACGCCCACCATGGGAGTAATCATTCCTCGACCAATTTTTTGCAGCAAGCCACGAGCAGAGAAGACTAATGAGAGCGGCTCCTGCAGTGATGTGTATGCAGGAAACTAGTGTCGGACCTGCCCAACTGCTCTATTTGTACTCGCGTATGGTTCAGCCAGACCGCTTATTTCACACTATCGTCTGCTCGTGCCAGTTCTGACTTGCACTTGTTTTGGTTGGCTTGGTTTGGTCTCGTTCGTGGGTGTTTTTTTGTGTGTTTTTTTACAATGATGAGTCTAAATCAAAATGTCCCAATTGAAAGGCTGTTGAAGACAGTGCGCCATATCCAATCCTGTACGACAAGGTAGACCCTCAATACAAGGACACGAAGGCGACACCCAGTACCTTATTGTCCTTGTATTTTGAATGAGGCAACGCCTCAATAGGAGGAAGCAGACCAACATGATAATGATCAGGGGCAATTTCTCTGTCACCTTGATAAGACAGGACACGCATTAAGAACACAGTACGAAGAATGTAAACACAGCATCAATCTGTCAGCCTATGAAAGAAAAAGCATGCGAGCATGCAGAGGGAAGCAGCGACGGAGATCCAGTCCGACTTCGACAACTCTGCTGCTTTGGTGGCAGTCTTAGGTGGTAGTAAAGTGACTTAGGTGGCAGAGGTAATCAGAGCCATCCATCAAGCTGGCGGGAAAGCAAATCCGCTTCCCCTCCCACCCTTCCTCGCAACTACGCTCCCTTCGCCCTCCCTCTCAACTCCTTCGCGACTCCCTCACCTTCAAAAGTCTCCTCCGAGTGCTCGCCTCCCTGCCTGCACCACTGGCCCGTCGCCAGCTTAGCCCACTCCCCGAAGTTTAATTTTCTGCCTTTATCGGGAAGCCAGCTTTGGCCAGCATGGGCAGTTTCGTGGGCCTCGCTTGCTGTGTGCTTGCGCACTGCGATATTTCACAACTCGCACCGTTCGTGCATCATGCTATAGTGCACGAATACTTCAAGAACAAGTCCTTCTTTTATTTCGAACTTCTTTTAATTTCAACAAATTTTCAGGCCCCTTCGAGTTCGTATTATCGAGATTCAACTAATAAACTAATAATTCCTCAGATAGTTTTTGAGAATCTTATGTGAAACTTCAAAGAAGCACGTCAAGAAACAAGTACAAAATATGCACATAGTTCCCGGCTCCATACTTTTGTAAGTCGGATGATGCGAAAAAATTATTATGAAGGTTTGTTGCCGTCAATACTAACCATATTGATGTCCATGCTATGCAGGAAAGCAGAAGCTTCACAAATGTGAGAACAGGTAAGTTCCTATTGTGCAGGGAGCATTTGTTTTTACTCATTACAGCAAGAACCTGGCTTGTTTTTTTGTGCATTCTTTAGGCTTGCGAAGCAATGGTTGTCAGATCAAGGAGCATGCAAAAGCCTCCTCATACTTGAGTATTGTGTTCAATCAGCTTTTCTGTGCAAGCAAGGTGGTCTATTGTGTGTTAAACTTGTGCTAAAGCCTCCACATGATTTGTTCAGTTCTTGTACAATTTTTTACAGGAATGTGGAGTGTTGCACAATATTGTACAGTAACAAATAACGGCATCTGCACAGGCGTTATTCAAAATGGAAGAGATTTGACAGCTAGCCAAGTTTCAGTTGAAAGTTGGTCTGAAATCAACTGCACGCTTTTGTGTGCGTGAAAACCCCACACACCAGAAGGATTGCTCGTAATAATTTGTACAAATGCTGTCGAAGCACTGATGGATAAAAGCAACCCATGGTGGGAAATATAAACTGGCACTTCATATTAGTCATACACAACGATCAAAATGACACACACTCATGCGCATGTACTATTCTTAAAACAGACATCATTAAGGCAGCCTAGATGTCGGATCGGAAAATTAGACAAAAACGAAAGAAGCTTCTGTCTTCACTGCTGCTGTCATTTCATTAAAAAATTATGTTGCCGAGTAGATCAAAGTACAAATACAAGCGCTTGAGGGTAGTTTCAATGATACTTCCAGTCAAAGCTTTATTTTTCCATATTTTCCAATCTGCCAAAAATTGTAAAATTGTAAATAGCTAAAGTTCAGTCATCATTTCAGACTGTGTACGATGTTACTAGCAGCAAAATTTCTATGAAAATGTTTAACGACATGTAGAAGAACTGCAGATCAAATTGATCAATTTCGATAAGTGCAGTAATGAAAGAGATGCCATCCCTGTCAAAAGTCCCTAGGCTAAGGTGTACGTGACTGCAGCTGTTGTCAGCAATATTGCAGATTCCTGGCAACACAGTATCTCCAGCATTCCGAATATTCTGGAAGTATTCTGAATTCTGGTGGTACCACATCTGAGTAAAGATTACTGAGAAGCAAAAAAACAAGGAGTATGCGAATTTAAACATTTCCTTGAAACAATCTTTGATGTCAGCAAATCAGTAAATCTTTGCCTCTATGTTTTATTAGCCAAAATAAGGCACATACAGGTAATTACAAATATGCATACCACTCTACGTACCTTACACTGTTTTTCCACAGTCCCCACACCGGTTCAGACATTTGTACCACTGCAGCACTACAATTGAGATTCCCCTGTAGTATAATTACAGGGTGTCTACCAAGTTGACATTTCCAAATTCCCTGAGTTTTCCAGGTTTTGCCTGAGTGCCTTTGCAAAATTCTCTGAGTGATGCAGAACTATGTTTTATGCCAAGACGGGCTGAAACCATATCGCCCGCTGCTGTCACTCTCTTGTCTTCGAAAAAATTGCAAATGGAGTCAGACATTCTCAAATACGAATAAAAAGAAGACACATACAGAAGCAAATATTTTCGAATATGAGCTATTTCTATCAAATGATAGCAAGCTGAGTGGTATGAGGCCTGAACTTTGTCACAATTGAGATTCTCTCTCAACAGCTCATAAGTCGACCTCAAATGTCCTGACATACTCTCAGCCCGCGCACGACAGCTCCGTGTTGTGTATCACTGCTTTAAAGAGTTCATTTTGGTTTGGATGAGGGACACCTGCATCTCGGCATCAGCCAATGCTGTTTTTTTCAGTTCAAGCTCCTTCAAAACGGTGGCAGCACACTTCCTTTCCCGTTCATTCCTCAATGTGTAGGTCCTTTCTGTTCTTGTGCTCCTTCCGCCACTCGTTTGCCCCACGAACAATTTGAAGCATCTTCTTGGTCAGTTGCACAGTCCACGTCCGATTTTTCGAACTACCTAAGGGGCGCGAAAACGTCCGAAAAATCGGCCAGTTGGCAAAAATAAATGTATGTCATTTACTGCCCTGAGGGCTCAAAGCAATCTTCTAAGCCAATCGCGAGGACCACAAAGACGGAGTCCGTGCCATTGCTGACAGCAGCGAATTCTTTCAATAAAAAATGCGACACTCAACGGCAAGAAGCTTCACAGCAAACATAAAAGCAGCTAGGCCTAGCGTTGCCACCGTGGTGGTTACGGCTGCCAGTGGATCTGCGTGTGAGAGCGCCGGTTCAAGGCAGCGAGGTAAGCAAAATGGCAGCGGTGGTGGCTTTGATTAATGTCGTTTCGAACCTGCGGGCATGGCAAAACGTCCAGAAAATCAGACGGCGAATAGTTCTTGCGTCCGAAATTTCAGACATTCTGATACATTGACTCTGTGGGGTACGTGGTGATGCCGCAAAGTCACCCAAATTATTGAGAATCCGGAAAGTCGATCGTTGACTATACACTGGCAACTCTTTCAGCCGACGACAAAGACGATTCATTATGATTCTTGTCTGTTACTCGAGCCAGAATTACCGTGACATTCAACCCTTTCAATAAAACTACAGCCAATTTTCCCTGATAAAGGCACAAATTCCTTGAGTTTTTCCAGACTACTCAAAATCCCTGAGAATTTCCGGTTTTCCCGGTTGGTAGACACTCTGAACTAGAAAACCACCATCAAACTGCTGCCTTGGCTTCATCGTTGCATGTGAATCGCAATCCTTCCAGGAACATCTTCATTGGATCGAAAATGTGGAAATCACTAGAGGCGAGGTCCGAACTGTATGGTGGGTGGTCCAGACTCTCCCAGTGAAATAACCGGAGCTTGTCAGCGGTTCTGACTGCCACATGCGGCCTCGCATTGTCGTGGAAGATAACAGCATAGACCACATTAAGAATCCCTCGGCGTTTTCGCCTGATGGCAGCCAGCAGACGTGAGTGTGGAACAATCACTGTTGGCATTGATGGCTGCACCTTGCGGCATGAAATCCTGCAGAAGTGGTCTTTGGCGATCTCAGAAGACCGTTAACATCACTTTCCTAACAGACGGCACAGAATGGCATTTTTCTGTCACAAGCGAACCTGGATGTTTCCACACCATGCTCTGCTTCTTCAATTCCAGCGTGAAATACAGTATTCTCGTTTCATTGCCAGTAACTATCCGGTCCAGGAAACTTTCACGCTCCTCGACAAGCAATCATTCGTTCGCCTTTCATCATGTCATCCAACTGTTTAGGCACCCACTGACATGAAACCTTCCAGTACCCTAAGGATCCATGAATGATATAGTAAACACTCCCATACGAAATGCCAAGCTCCCTGGAAATGTCCTTAAGGTGCACACGCCAAGGACGTTTCTCCCGTGGGTGCACACAGCATTGCACCCAAGGGAGAAATGTGATTGCCAGTTATGTTGAATTCCAATGGCGGAGTCGGAGCAGCCCACGGACTCCGCGAGCGAGCACTCGACTCTCGCGCAGAGCAACGCCTCCAAACCCGCCAGTGGAACACAACCTACGCCGCTAGAGCAAGGCGGAAGCGGAACTTGTATCGCCGAGTTACCCAGGATACTTTGCGTGTTGTCACTTCCTTCCGCTGTTCGCTCCCAGCACCGCCGCACTGGTCACTTGTCTCTTCAGCGCCGTTCACCTGTCGTTTATTTAAAAGTGCAGAATGGATATCTCGACAAGCGTGCAGCAGCTTTTGCTTCCTCGCGAGTTGTGACCGGTGGCGCCTCCCAGCAGACAGACGTGGTAAAGGAAATACGTTGCGCAGAGTTCCGGTCCACTCCGCCGATTTTGGCGGAGCATCTTTTTCTGCCCCACGGAGTGACTCCCGCTCTGAATCCACTCCGACTCTCTCATTGGAACACCTTACTCCCGCTCTCACTCCGTCATTGAAACAAACTTGCTCCAAAACGAGCAGAAAAACTTGCTCCGACTCCGCCATTGGAATTCAACATTTGTCACGCACATGAACTCCCTGTACGCTCATTGTCATGCAAGTCTTCACGGCCTTTTGCAAACTCACAACACCACCACCTCACACTTCTCAAAGCGAGACGCCTTTCCCATACGAGAGCTGCATTTCACTGTGGATATTGATGGGCGTTCGTCCCTTGCTCCATAGAAAAGGAATCACACTGCATTGTTTGTACGCTGTGGACATTTGAGGCATAACCACCATCTTCAAGAACTGACAGCAGCACCGTGCCACAAAGCTACTCGCAGATAAGGCTGGGCTGGTCCGAGAAAGGTCGACTACTGGGACGTTCACTTCGCATCTATAGCAATAATTTGGCTAAAGAAAAAAAGATAGGGCGAGGCCTTTCTGGTTCACCCTCATATAATCTTTTTGTGAAAATAAGGTACATTATGTCCTTCAAACCACAAGGGCCTTACTTGTGGAAAGTACAGCCTTGAGTACATGTTTCTTCACTAATTCTGAATTTAAAATTTAGCGCCCTGTTTTTACCTGCCAAATTATGAAAAGAAAGCCTGACACACTGAAAGGCCCTCACTATGCATTACCTTTAACAGGTTTGAAGCGGTCAGTGGTTGACCACTTCAAACAAGCACACATGCAACATCGTGGCAAAAAGTTGTTGCCTGACAAATGTGCTTGTCGGAATGTTGGCTCCAGACTGAAGACTCTTTTTCAATCACTGTAGGCCTCTTCAAGTTACCGTCTTCCGGTGTACTTCTCATTTTCTTTGGATTTTGGCAGGTTTATCTTTTAAGCATTTGCTATGCTTTACCTCCGTTTTGTTAAAAGAAATTGAACATATTTTGTGCAATCGTCAATATATACTTGCCTCGCGGAAAAGCCTTGATGGTGCCGCCTGTGCACCAAGGCGCTCGAGGTACTCGTTCCACGAGAATGGTTCCCTCTGAGGTACTGGGAGACTTGGCCGACTTTCACGTGGCTCCTGTAAAATGATGAAATGGAGTTCAGTTGAGAACCAATAATGCTTAACAGTCTTTGAGGAGAGACTGAAGGAAGATATCGGTATTATCACAAGAGTGACCAGAAGACAACAAAGATAACGCTTTGACGCTTTGGAAAATAAAGAAAGTAATGTTATGGTTTCAATACAAACTAGTCATGCATAAAAAACGGTAGCCATGGGCTTAAAATAGGCCATTTTAAAATGCCACAATGCACAATCCACTAGAGTGAAAATGACTGCATGAAGATCATCTGTAGTCTGCTCATAGGTGCCTATGTACGTACACGAACAGTGATTTAGGTTGGTGTGTAAGCTCATAACATTACAAGAGGCATTACCATCTGTAGACTCAAGCAACCGAGAGGAAATCTTAACATATGTTGTGTTCAATGCTTATTAAAGGAGCCCTGAACCACCTTTTATCGAAGTCGAGAAATGCATTTGAAGTTAAATTAAACTAGTACTTCAGAAATACTTTGCCGTAAAAAGTTCGATGCATTCAGCAGAAGCGGAGTTATTGACAAGCAAACACACTGCTCGTAATGCTTCTGCTCCTTCTTCAATGATTTGCATTGTGAAGGCTATGGCTGAATGATAACACAATGCTCCTCTTCCTGAACGTCAGCGTGGTGTGCAGTTCAAATTTGATTTTGGATGTTCGCATAGATGCCACTATTTACGATTTTGGCACCTACAACGTGCCAAATGCTGTTGTCCTCAGTGAGCCGCAGTGCGCTCAGCCAGTTAGGGCGTCTCGTTCTCCTCCTCACCAGTGAGCAAGGAGGACATTGAGGCATCCTAAGGCAGTGGACTCGTCGCGGCACTCTGCGGCAGCCGCAGGATCTGCACTACATAGCATACCACAACTACATGCAACTGCAGTGTTTGCTTTGTGCACAACTCGGCTTGAGTGCACACCCACGTACATATTCTCCTGTCTCACTGTGCTACGTGGTGCAGACCAGCTTTGTGCTGCACCAGCTTCGCCGACACATCGTAGCCAAACCCAACTTGCGCATTTTAAAGCGCTATCAATAACTAACTACGAAGTGAAGTGTGCCAAGGTGCCTAACCAGGAATGGCCAGGAATGAGCGCGCACTGGCAAGCATGCGTGTGTTCTGACCTTAAGTTTCGTGTAATCCGAGGCTAGTTGAGTGTTCAAAATTAGTCGAAATTAGCGAGACCTGACAGCTACGACACCGATAAGCCGGGTGGCCAAAGTTTAATTCCTACGCAAGCAACTGTGGCTGAGCGTGAGCATACTACAGTCACCTTCTTCCAGAAGTACATAATTATTATCGAAATTCGAAAGCAGATTTTTGCTTACTTCGACCTGTTTATTAAACTGTATCAATAAATATACACAATAACAGTAAGCACACTGATCTAAACACCTTTCTTGATTGATGTTAGCTATTGGCCAATAGCAGCTGCGCAAGATAATCCACTTTATTACAAAATAAAGTGCCCAGAAAAGAGTGAGGAGCAGGCTTCTAATGAAAAGAGCATGTGAGAGAAAGGTGACTTCACGTTCCACTTGTGAGCTCCACACACTGCGCACAACTGCAGAACTTGGCTGAGATGTTGACAGCAGCGTATGCTATCCGCGGACTATGCTTCTTTCAGCAAGCCCAAGCAGTGGTTATGGAATGAACAGTTATGGAACAGTTATGGAATGGCATACGTCGTTGCTCACCTCATCATCCGAGTCTTCTCCGTTGGGACTAGCCTTGCGTTTCCTTTGCTTAAGGTGCTCCTCCTTCCGCTTTATTCGCTCCCTTAAGGAAAAAGAAATAGTAATGCTCATACACATAAACCTTATGCACCAGGTGGTACATTTCAGCAATAAACATACTGTCAAAACATAATTCTTTTCATCAAGCCACATTCTTGCTGCATGAGTATCCAAGGTGCCCAAATAATAAGCGCAGCAAGAAAAGCCACCAAAACGCTTTGAGTTTTATGATGAGATCAACTTTAATACCAAATTATAATATCTTACCAGTGTTTCCCAACCTTCACACTTGCAGAGCGTCATCCTTTTTACATTTGAGACATGTGGTAGACACACAGGTTCTACAACTTTGAACCTATGTGTCAGTACTGCTCTAAATGTGAGCCTAGCAAGTTTAACTATTTTCTTTGTGTTTCGGCCAAATACCTTCAGTAGAAACACTAGTTAGGGCTTGGAAGGTAGGCTTACCGACTCGCAAAGTTTACGTAGCAGAGTTGGCTGCAGAAGAGGCCATCACGAACAAACTCGCTTCGAAGACCATGGCATCCACAGAATTGGCAGCAGATGATAACTTCGGGCGGCGTCTTCCTCATCTGAGCCGAAGCAGGAGTCACGGCTGCAGTCGCAACTGCTCCTGGCTTGGCTGCCTCATCTGTGCTTCGAACAATGCCTGTACACAGAAAAATATGCACCAAGAAAATCCAAATTGTATCCATGCAGTCAACATCTAGTTTTGCTACAGGACTGATAAGCAACTGTAAATTGTTGTTAATCTGTTCTGTACCACAGGAAATGACTAAAATGGTACCAAATTTCTCAGAAATGAGGCGTGCAGACAGCCATGTTTCTAATGCTCCCAACGCACTTAAGCAGCCCACGATAAAAAAAAACAAAAAAACTACACACGATGTAACCGACACTGACAAATGCTGTCATTTAGTGTCACACAAACTGTAACTAGAAGCAAGCTGATGAATATATTTGTCACCAGTTCACATTGAAGGTATGTTTCCTCACGATGGCTATATTGGTACTAATTCCAGTGATGACAATACCCTTCAGTGGTAGAGAAAGGGTTAAATAGATGTTACGTAGAACATCATTGCAGCAGATTTTCATCCCTTAGGAACAAGGTGATTTGGCTTTGCCAGGAAGTGAATAAAAAAAACTGAACCCCGATAAATGGTTGTATTTCTTTATCCAATTCCTTGAGCATGTTATTTCCTTTCTCTAAACACCAGGCTGTATTTTCAATTAGAGATGTAAGCGGTTGAAAAAAGAACATTGAGAACTTTAAAAAAAAAACAGGTCTTTACATTTTTTTCAACCAAGGTAAAATTGGAAAAAAAAGAAGGAAACATAACATAGCAACCCCACAGAATTCTTCTGTTGCAATGAGACTCCTTTTGACGTAAATAAAAGTTTGGTCAAAAGAAGGAGTTTGGGAGTCTGCAAAGCACCTAGATCCATCCATGTGGTGGCAAGGACTGTTCTTCAACCAACCTTTGAGCCCCCCTCACCTGTCCCATACAGCATATTGCCCCTTCTGCGGCATGTGAAAGAAACTGGTCCGAGTTTGGAAATGTGCACACCAAGCTCCGCAACAGGCTCGTAGGGGGATCGCATGCAAAAACTTGTGTACATGCACTCGAACCTCAATGTCCAGAAGGCTTCATTCGCTGCACAGCTAAGTGTTGATGCGTGAAGCGGAAATAAATTGGACACAGATTGATATAAATGTCGGTCTTGACATTCTGATGTGAAATCAATGTCTTGACATGAAGCCGTGCTGAGATTTTGAACCCAGAAGCTCTGGTGGGACTTTTGTCATGCAATAATGTAGCAATTACCTGTATTCTTTTCAGTATTAATAGAAATAAATGTGTCCGGTTTTCTACAGCTCTGTGCGCAATCGCCTTTTATTCCATTATTTTCATATTTTTTCTGAAAGGAACACAAAAGAAAGCAGTTTTTCTCACGCCCCTCAAATTTTCATGTAATTTTACATCTCTAGTTTCAATATGTGGTGTCCAGTCAATTTGAAATCATAACAGCAAACTTCAGAACAGACCCCAGTGGTTTCTGCATGCCCACAAATGGGGTATGCAGGAACATGTATACAGTGAGTATATGGGGACAGACATAAGTACTCACTGCCACATGGCAGGAATGCCGAATTCAACCTACACTGGGTGTTAACAACACAGAGAATATGATAATGAGTGCCACAGTAAGCACTGACCTTTGTGGTTGACATGTTCTGACTGCTGGACAGAGTACTGGGGTACCACAAACGCCTTGAGGGGGCTGTCTGGCGGATCAGGGGGTTTGCTGCTTTCGGAGGCCACTTCGTCTGTGGTCACCACCTCCAGGGTGCCAAACTCAGTCAGACGGAACTGGGAATGACAGAAAAGAGGAAAAGCACACACAAGAGAAGTCACACTCATTTCGGTCTACTTCGCACCTACAAACATCTCATTCGCTCACATGCACATTGACCATTTTCCCAAGGCCACATATTTAAAAGTGAGGAGCCACCCTTCTATACACTAAGCTATATTAAAGCCTTACCTACCACGGCTCATCTACCCAGTCATCATTTCTACTACAGAAGACGAGCTCAGTTCACTCACTAAGTGTGCCAATATTTCAAGCCAAGAATCAGCTGAGCAAGTTCATGTCCTAAAGGGCCCACCACCAGGTCTGGCCACTTTGAGCTGACAGGTGCCGTGCATACAATGCATGCTAACGATCGTGTCTGCTAAGTATTACATCACTCCATGCCATAAAAAAAGCTGAAATTCAAAACCAAATGCCATTTCCCTTCTCCTCGTGGGCACCGAGATCCGAGCCAGGGAGTCAACATATATCACACAAGTGCACCTACGTACATTGCACTTCTGTGACATTGCTCGTAGTGACATGTTATTTCGGGAATTATTCAAGCCAACATCTGTTATTTGTGTAATCTGTTGCTTCAATAGACAAATTAAAGTTTAGAGCAATAATAAAACACAAACTGAATGTCTGCATGTTCTTGTTTTACTTCGCACTGTAGCAAGAGAGATGTACTTCTGTTTTGTCTGCTTGTTCCTACATCGTGCAGTCGGGCGCGCAGACAACAAAACTGTCATTTTTTATCGTTTTCCAGGACGTGATCAAGCTCTATCATCTGCTTGTGTCTGCCTCATTGTTCGTGTAGTGCTGACCTATACCACTAGTAAGGTGTTCTCGCGCTGCATGAAACAAGACAAACATAACAGCTTGCACACAACACCTCCAGCGGAAGTGTGCCGTGCAGCAAAAAAGTGAGGAAAAAAATTAATGAAGGCGGGGCCCGTGACATATGCATCACGCAGTTCTCGAGCTCTGATATAGGAGAATGCAGGGAAGGAATTTCGCTTGCAGAGGCTAGACGGGGTAAATGGAGAGAGCATCTCTCTTGGCAGAGGCCCTCCGCTCCTGAAATTGTGGGTTTGTAACACTGAAACATTTCTACCTCGTCTATGAATGAATCAATTTGAAAAGTTCTTGCGCCAGAACACTTCCTAGAGGGCACATAACTTCCAGCGGATAACGAAAATTTGCTGTGTGGCCTGGTCAGGGGCCCTTTAAGTTGTGACTTAGTCACAGATGGCACTACATTGTCCATTGTCTGGCATTATAGAAAAATTGACCGCCCGGTGCTATGGTACCAAATGCAATGACACCAAAAGTGGTGGTGCCACCTACAACCATTGGTGAGAGTCAAAACTTTGACTTTTGGTGGGACCAATATTCAATGGCACAAAAAGTCATGGTGCCACGATTGATGGTGGAATCCATGAAATTCAGTGGGAGTCGAACGCACGACCTTTGGCATTAATAAAGTCAAAGTTAATTAAGACAGAGTTAAGGCACTCAAAACCACGACCTTTGGTAGGAATTGAACCCCAGACCATCGGTGGCAGTTGAACCCACGACATTTGATGTTAATTAAGGCATAGTTAATTGAGATACAGTTAATTAAGGCACTCAAATCCACAACCTTTGGTGGGAGTCAGACCCTTGACCTTTGGTGGGACCAAAAATCAATGGCACCAAAATTGATGGTGCCATCATTGAAGGTTGAACCCACGACCATTGGTGGGAGCCGAACCGATGACCTTTGGTGTTAACTAAAGGGCCCCTGAAACGGTTCAAAAAAATTTTGTAGATGCACAGGGTACAGCTAAAGTTAATCATTTGCACCACAATTTGTTTGAAGCATCTCATATAAAGATAGCTATGGACGATTACAAGTTACCCTCCTCCATAGCCATGCATTGTCTCCTCAACTTGTTCGCAGAGTGATCGGGGCTAAGCTCCGCCTTCACTGGCTGTGTGTCATCATGGCACGTTGTGTCGTTTATTTCCAGTTGTATTGGAGCCAGCGCACGAAGCCTCTCCAACTTCTGCAGCAGCTGCTTGGCAGTCGATCCCAAGCAAGCGCTATCGGAGCAGCGTGTGTTGCGAGCATTCTGTTGCAGCGCCAAACACGCCTGGTATTCCGGTAGCCACAGGCTAGCTGGGCATTTCAACGGATGGGTGGAGGCATGAACTCAAGCTGATGACGTACGTGAGCGGCCTGAACAGTTCGTACAGTCCAGCCACCTGGTGTCGCAGAGCTTAACCAGCCAAACAAAGAGCTAATATTGCTTTAACCAAGTGTAAAACATTTTAAACATTTGCAAAAACAATGTGTTAATGATACATTCCTGCGAAAAATTTACACCAGCAGCAAAGAAAAATGCACTTTGTTATTGCTACTGTGTTTGGTTGAGCTATGTGCCGCCAGGTGGCTGCACCGTGCAGACCATTCACATTTGCGCTTCTCATCCTGTGAAGCGACACAATCAAATGGCCAGGCCCAGTTCCTTGCACTTGCGTTTATCCGAATACCAGTCTCGCAAAATGCTATTGTGGTAGTAATTCTCTGGCGTAAAGTGACGGTCGCAAACGTGCAAATCCTGGTGCTGATCGTATAGCAACAGACCAATGCACTGCAGCCACTCTGCTCGTCTGCTGCCTTGCAGAGCAGAGGGACACAATGTCACAGCTTGACATATTGCCAGTCACTGCATTTGCAGCCCACAACGCAACAAAGGCGAATCATGGTGCTCGCAAAGAGACTGCGACCAACACTGACCATCAACACGGAGCATGTTGTAACACAAGCAGACGACATTTGCTGTGTGCCGGAAGTGCTTGAGTGTAATGAGAAATTGTTCTTGTGCATTCTCTTTCTGTTATCTTTTTTTTTATAAAATGAAATTAATTAACATTCCAACTATTAAGAACAACATTTGTTCACCATGAAGTTGGAAAAATTATCAATCACGCGCCCTGAGCAGCCAATCGGACAGCTCGCCCTACTAGTGTCATTAGGGCAATTTATGTCAAATGGTTAGGGGCGGCTGAAAATACAGCTGAGTGGTGTGCTGTAATCGGCAGCAATAAACATTTTTAAAACCTTATAATAAATTGCACTATTTACGTGGAGCACTTAGATGCATCACTGAATGATCAGAAGGATCTACTCTAACGACTCAGTACGTTTGTACAAAATTCTCAAAATCGTTTCAGTGTCCCTGTAAGGTGAAGTTAATTAAGGCACTCAAACTCACGACCTATCATGAGAGTCGAACCCTCGACCTTTGCTGGGACCAAAATTCAGTGGCACCAGCATGGATGGTTGAACCCATTACCTTTGGGGTTAATTAAGGTGAAGTTGATTAAGGCACAATTAATTAAGGTATATTTAATTAAGGTACTCATAACCATGACCTTTAGTGGGAGAAAACAAGTAATAGGAAGTAACAATGCATTTGAATGAGAATATCAAGTAATTTAATGAATGCCTCGTTAGCATCCAGGCTTTCGCCTTCATCCTCTTTTAGTGTATGCTAAAGTGACTGTGAACCTTTTCAATACTGGCAACAAGGAGAATGGTGTTGTACGTGGCAAGAGCTGTTTCTTATCATGCAAAGTTTTCCAAAGGAGTCAGACAATCTAACAGCATGACCTGTCACTTGTCACTTCCCACATTTAAATTTGTACAGTGAATATAAGTTGCCACTGCAACATGCCTTGTGTACAAGGCTTGCAACCTGGCAACCGCTGGTACAACAGTGAAAGTTCCATGGACATCAGATGAGCAAACAGTTATAGTTGCTCATCTTTCTAACGACTTTCTAAACAACTACACCACCCTACTAGAATTCTTCTCTTACTATTTTGGTGGGACAATACATATTGCCTCTGATCGTTCAACTTTGTCATTCTCTCTCTCGCTCATCACACAGAATTCGCCATTCACTCATTTATCTGTTGCTGTTTGTAAGACATCTGATCAGCATGCACTGACCTTGAGGCTGCTACCAGGGAGTGTGGCAATACCATCTTTCCATTCCATGGCCTGAATGGGATCAAACTCTGGCTGCTCCTGTGCAGACCCCTCGGCGGCCGTTGCAGGCATGGGTGTTGCAATAGGCGTAGATGGAGCAGCCGGTACAGACGGCGTAAGAGGTATAGTTGAAACAATTATTGGTGCTGCAGCAGTTATGGAAGTGGGTACAGTCGTCACAGCTGCTGGAATAGATGCCATGGCTGTTACGGGAGCTGTCACTGATGCTGGTACAGCGGTCAGCACTGTTGCTGCAATGGACACTGGTGCTGAACTCGGTACACAAGATGCCACAGATGCTTGTACAGAAGTCGGCACAGAAGTTGGCACTGATACCGTTATGGGAGCTGGCACTGAAGCAGCAATGGAGATTGGCATGGAACTCGGCATGGAGGTAGACACTGACGATGGCATGGAAGATGACATGGACACTGGCATGGAAGCTGACACGGAAACCAGTGTTGAGCCCGACATGGTAACTGGCATCGAGCATGGCATCGAGCCAGGAATAGAGCCCTGGATTGAGCCTGGGATTGAGCATGGTACAGATCCGGGCAAGGAAACTGGCACACTCTTTGCTACACTTGTGGCCATCAGGGTTGGAGCAGCCACTGAAGCTGTTGCCGTCGCCCCAGAATGAGCCGGGAGTGGTGCCACAGTGACAGACGATGGCAGCACGACTGGAATGGGAGTTGCAACTGACGACACTGTGAGCAAGGGAGGCTGCCCACTGGGTGCAGATGTGAGCACCCCGGCCAAGAGGGTGCCAAACGTTGCGCCCTGTGTGCCTCCGGGGATCACTGCCAGTCCACCACCAGGCTTCCCTACAAGCACCGCCTGCGTGGTCGAGCTGACCGAAGGCGTAGATCCCAAGGTCGGCCCAGAGCCATCCGCGTCCGGTGCCAGTGACAGTGGTGCCAGCTGTACACAGCCCTCCATTGCAGTGGCCCCTCCCTGCAATGTCTATAACATGCCGGGAGAGAGCATGGTGAGGAAGCATTCCAGTTGACTGGCAAAAAAAGTACAAAAAAAAAATAGGCTGTCGAGTGGGTGGCAGCCAACAAGTATAGTCTCACATTTCTCATGGAGCAAGCAAGAAATCAAACGAAGCAGCATCGACATAGAGGAAGATGAAAAGAACTAGGGATAGGTCACTGCCTAGGAAGCGAAGCAGGCGCAGGGCTCAGATCACGCACAGCCCGGCATGAGGGACCAGGTGATTTATCTGCCGAGGAATGACCGTCAGCTAGGGCCTCCTGCTCAGTAATAATGTGCTCCCGTTTACTGTGGCTCATCGTCATCACTGATTTTGCATGCCACATACACTTTAGCAAATGTTCATTGAAACTATGCATCAGTGCCTATGCACAGCATAAACCAATCTGAAGGTGACCATCTTTTAGTGCCATGGAGAAGTCTTATATCTCTGTCACAAGGGCAAACTTAAGTGCACTTTGAGCAAGCGCACTTCGTCGCTAGTGTCATTCGCAGGTTGCCACACGAGAACACTTAGTGACACTTACTGCAGAACGCACTCGTCGGCGAGTGAGTTCAGTGAACACACTTCACAGTGGCAACATCTGTAGCCTTGTTAGCAATGAGTAAAAAATAAGTAAAGTAACATTGAAAGCTAGTTTATAATACCATTTATTTTAAATTGATAACGCTACAAGGTAATAAAATGTGCCACATTGCAAAAAAAGAAAAACAGCAAAAATTTACTCTTGCTCTCGGGCTGTTTACGGCCACACCAGTTAATGGCAGTACAGTTGTTTGGCAGAACACGTTGCTTGGACTGGTAGTGGTCAAGTCTTGTTGTCTTGTCTTGACTTGTGATGATTCATCCTGTTATTGAGGTTGCAATGAATCATTTCACTTGCACTTAATTTGATTGTAAATGCTGTTTCTAACAAGAACAAACTCTTTTTGTGCACGCATTTTCAAGCTAACAAATATATGCTTTGCCTTCCGACTCTCGATCGCCATAGCCACTAATTGACGGAAAGCTTTTTTTGCTCGTGCAGCAGCGAGTCACCAAAATGATACTCAGCACGCTGAAGTGAACTTGTTCAAAGTGCACTTTAGTTTCTCTATGTGACTGGGACTATTACTCGGTTATTTTCTTTTTCGGGGGGTTGGGGGAGGGGGGTGGAAGTGTCTGTCTCGTCCATGTGTTTAGGCACTCTTTTAAAGCACCAGTAACGGGCCAGGCCTGCTCAAACCATTGACAATCTGGCGAGTTCTCTCTTTGGCTGCTAGAGGACCTACAGACTCCGTTCGTCTGGTAGAAATGTTAAAAATGGCGGCTGCAAGTTACATATTGCCAAATGTGTGGCTTTCATTTGAGTGAGTCGTCAAGCTCCAAAGATGATTTGTTCCTTCATGAAATAATTGACAGTGATGGCAGTGCTTTCAATAGACACACTGAGTGGCTCTGATGTCATTGACTACAACAATAGCTTTGATACAGTACTGCAGTGGACGAAGTTAGATGGACGGAACCTGGTTCTTGTTATTTTGTATATTCAGGTACAAGATGCTAATTTATTACTCACATATTATATATATTTTTAATCTCCAAGAAAACTGCTATCCAGCTTTGCAATTTAAAAAGATATTGTCTTCTGAAGACTTTTTTGGATTTTTTGCCGGCACTTATAAGGTTAATTTCATGGAACTACTATAGCCGTCAAACGGTGCCTATGTTCCACTTTTAGCTGAAAAATTTACAGCTCTAGAGCATGTTTTTCTGGCTCCATCATACTACACCACTACTTTTTGCACTAAGACAAGCCACTGCTGCTTTCAGGAAGGCTTACACGAGCCTGCATCGGCCAATGTACAGCCAATCACTTCACTGAGAAGCAACACTGAACAAAAGTTGTGACAACTTAATGCTCAATGGGAATGTTTACTTAGAATACCTAAAATGTGTTCTATATTCTCTTTTAAAATGTAATTTGGCACTGTGTTACAAGAAGCATATTTGTGCAAAGGATTATAGTCAACGACTTATTTTTCAGACATGCCTGATAATTCGGATGCCTTCACGGCACCGCCACGTACCCCATAAAGCCTACGTATAAGGACTTTTGAAATTTGAACACTGACCCTTTGCCATCCAATTCTTTTTAACATTTTTGGCGTGACTGCAGGTCCAAAACGGCATTAATCGAAGCCACCATCGCTGCCATTTTGTTTATCATGCAGCCTCAAAACTGTGTGCTCACACACACTGCTCTGCTGGCAGCTGTAGCCACTGCAGCCACTTTAGCCATTTGTGTTTGGCCACGTGTTGTTTGGTGCATGGTCATTTTGTGCTGTCATGTGCACTAGAACACTAGGCCTAGCTGCCTTGATGTTCGCTGCCAAGCTTCCTGCTGTTCAGTCCCGTGATTTTTTGCTGAAAGAATTCACCGCTGTCAGAAATGGTCTCTACTCCCGTCTTCACCATCCTCACCGATGGCTCCAAAGCATGGAAAGCACAGCAAAGGTCTAAGAAGCATTGCATAATGCAAATTCCAATAAGTCAGTTTTGCTGCAGTACAGCAGTGTTACGTGGTTGATCATATGCAATGTATTGCGGTGAACCGTACCAAGAGCTGAAAGGGGCCACTGTTACAAGACACAGTATGTATTTCTTAATTATACATGTGCGCACCCACTACTTCATGTTACAGTACGAGCACCGAGATGCTTAATAAGTGTACTGGCAGGCCTTCAGAGCTATTTCAGATGTGGTTGTGCCGATTTTAGTTCTTGAGGGCAGTCATGAGTTTTTTCTGACTGTCAGATTTTTCTAATACGTTCACGGTCCCTAGGGAGCTGGAAAATTCACGACGTTGGCGATAGAATTGAATAAGGATTACACGGGCAAGCTTTTGAAAAAGAATTACTAATGCTTTTATTAATCATTCCTTGTACAGCTTTTTCTCTCTCTCTCTCTCTCTCTCTCTCTTTTTTTTTTTGACAGCTGTCTCTAAGAGATAGGTCTATGACCTGTGAATGACTGACCTGTGGCTTGGAACTGGCCACCATGCCAGGCAGGCCAGAGACAGTTACCAGGATGGGCTTCTGCACGCCAGGGTTCAGCTGACCGTCTGTCCGCAGGTCACGCGTTACTGCACATATAAAGAAAATCTAACAATGCAGCCAAGTGGGGGCAATGTGTATCACACTCGCTGGAATTGCTTGGAAGCATGCATCAAGGACTAGCAGGCACAAATAAGCAATACTAATGCAATCTCTTGAATCTAGACTTTCTTATGACACCTACTTCACCCACAACAGCATTTCTTACCTCATAAGGAGCAGCTTGTACACTGCTCCTTGCATTAAAAAAAAGTGACCAGTTTATTCATGGGGTTCAGACTCCCAAATGCGGTTAAAGCCCACTGAAGCCCCTCACTTCACTTGTAGGCAACAGTGTCATCATCATCATCACCAGCCTGGTTACGCCCACTGCAAGGCACAGGCCTCCACCATACTTCTCCAACTACCCCGGTCATGTACTAATTGTGGCCATGTTGTCCCTGCAAACTTCTTAACCCGCCAAACTTTCTGCCGCCCCCTGCTACGCTTCCCTTCCCTTGGAATCCAGTCTGTAGCTCTTAATGACCATCGGTTATCTTCCCTCCTCATTACATGTCCTGCCCATGCCCCATTTCTTTTTCTTGATTTCAACTAAGATGTCATTAACTCGCGTTTGTTCCCTCACCCAATCTGCTCTTTTCTTATCCCTTAATGTTACACCTATCATTCTTCTAGTAACAGTGTAACAGAGATTAATTTTGACCAACTCTGGTCCTTGGTACTCATCTAAATCTGA
This sequence comes from Dermacentor variabilis, assembly GCF_050947875.1. Taxonomy (NCBI): domain Eukaryota; kingdom Metazoa; phylum Arthropoda; class Arachnida; order Ixodida; family Ixodidae; genus Dermacentor; species Dermacentor variabilis. The sequence continues at coordinate 144,649,883 of NC_134576.1, read as the reverse complement.
ATTCATCACGTTTCCCATTTTGCCTTTAACACAACTACTCTAACAACAAGTCACAAGCTTAAGGTTAGTGATCAATGTGAAGCAATTTTGACTTAGCACACACTTGTTTTAAAGACAACCAGAAATAACTTTTTTTCTAATCTAACAGCACTGAGTTTCCTAGTCAATGAAGACAAACAAATTTTCACATTCTGATGTTGCACTGCTAAGCACGACATCGTGGGATCAAATCCCGGCCAAAGCGGCCACATTTCGATTGGGGCAAAATGCAAAAGTGCCTGCGTACTTAGATTTAGGTGCACGTTAAAGAGCCCCAGATATTCAAAATTAATCCAGAATCCCTCAGTACGACATACCTCATAATCAGATCGTGGTTTTGGCACATAAAACCCCTTAATATTATTTTCTTTTCTTTACATGTTCATTCATGTAAAACTAATAAGCCACTGTCGCTGTAAGCCTGTCCAAAGAAATTATCTCTCTAGAAAACTAGAAGATGAAATGATAACCATTACAATAAAATGTGCATGAGCTAATGTGACTATACAATTGAATGCAAAATGTTGTTCAAACAGATTTTTTTTTACTGTTCCACAGAAAAATAAGTGGTAAATGTGCTGTACAATGAGAAGAAAAAAAAATTGTTCTCAAATAGGGAATCAATTCACTCCAAATATATAGTACTACTGGCACTTGCAACAGTACTCTCTCACAAGTGCATACTAAACACACAACCAATAAGCCTAACAAATTAAACAGATTTAAGACAAGAAAGATGTTGTTGGCTAAGACTAGAAGAGACTAACAACCACTGTTTCAACACTTCTCGACTTCAATAAATAGAAGACATTGCTGCCTCTCAGCTGAAACGGACACTGTGCTTCAATAACCTTCCTGAATTCCTAACCTTCCTGAGATTTTTGTAATGCGTCATTTTCAGCATCTGTGCAAGGTGAAGAGGTGTTGCTCGAGCAACTCCTCATCACAAGAATGCACTAGGATCATCAGTAGAGCTCAGCAACTACAGGAGCTAAGGTTGACACTGCCCTCAGCTTGGCAAACTGTCAAGGCATGTCCGTGAATACAAGGATCGGCGCATGGATGATACTCTCTAGGGAAGGAAAAGGAAAGAGCAAAGCACACAAAAGTAAAGAATGAAGGCAGGAACAATCTTCAATGATTATTTAAGTCGATGTAAGGCATTTCTCCCCTGCAAGTGGCGCAAAGCCTGAATGAACTCCTGTCCTCCCGTGGAATTGCTAACTCAAGGACCACCACATACGCTGGCCATGAAGCCCTGATGACGTACGGTTGGAACCAGAGGTGCTCGCTGACACTAAATGCTGCACCAAATCATCTTCTAAAAAGTGCTTTTGAAAGTACACGTCTGCGTGCCACAAGTGGTGGTCCTCCAATCAGCGCCACTTGCTCTCGGCAGCCTGTTCAGCGGCCGTTTGTTTGGCATGCCACTGTTTTTTGACCGCGTATCACTTCTCTTGCTGCTCGCACTCCGTCACATCATCGGCCTGTCACTTTGCCTCCTGTCTCCCAGCTTCAGTACGAATTGCATGCCTCTGTAGTCTGTGCAGAGCTTTTGCACTTTTCTGCTCCTCTTCCGCTTGATACTTTTGAGGGCCCATTGTAGTACCTGCAAGTAGAGGCCTACGCACAACATAGCGCACCTAGCGCAACCAACTCACATCTATTTGTGGCACACACACCTGTACCAGTGAGTGGATTAAGGAGAGGAGGCGCTGAGCCAGTAGCAACATGTGAGTGTGCACATGGAAGAGCGCGCGCATGTGGTTGGAACAAGGAGGCGCCAAGCCAACAGTGGCCAGTGAATGGGCACATCGGCGATAAACTCTGTGACCTTGGGCAGCTCTCCATTTGACCTTGGCTCCGACTAAGCAAAGAAATGCTTCGCATTGTAAAGAAGAGGTGCAACAAAAGGGCATGGAAGACTGTCAGAACCTAAGGCTTGGAATGCTTCTTTCATTGGCAGCTCACTCTTTGGGAGAAGCATTTCACTCTCTCAGTGTTAGCATCCTCCGTACCCTGCTGTCAGACCTTTAACTTCACACCATTTCCTCCTCTCCTCTCACATTGAGAAAGTCAGGCGCTGTACACTCGGGCAATCACTTTCGGTTATATCACTTTCAAGTGACATAGCACACAACATAGTGGATGATTTGAGCAGTTTTGCTCAACCAGCCAATCAGCGTGCACTGAAAGTGATATCTCCAAAATTGACCATCCGAGAATACGTCCCCTGGATTGCAGCATTCATGAACTTGGAAGTGCTTGGGAGCCATGTACACTGGCTAAGGGCGACTGCTGTGGCACTTTATTTGCCTTTGAATTTCTCTTTATAGGAGCCAACATACTAAAGCTCCCTTTGGGTCTCCATGGAGAGAAGTTTCAGTGCGAAAATTACAATCACAAACACAGACACAGAGTTTCTGATATTGATCACCAGCACCATATCTGTACTACATTTTCTGTTCTGAATAGACAAGCTTGTTTGTGGTGCAAGACATGGCTTCTAAAACATGGTGGTAATGGTAAGTGGCCTATCAATATCTTCATTCAGTCACACTATAAAGCTCCAAAAATGGAGTGTTACAATCCTACATTTGTCTGTCTTCACAATTGTATTTTTGTGATTAAAATTTCTTCCATGTTGATTGCGAACCAACTAACCCAACAGCAACTTCTAGTCAAGTGCGCTTTCGATTACCTTGGATCACTGTCATAACAGGCGACTCACGGGTGATGGTGGTCATGGGAGGTGGGCCCCTTGTCTGCAGCAAGTCAGGTGTGGCAAATGCTAAGTTGATGAGGCTCGGAGCCGCTATGGGAGTTTCATTCGGTGGACTTCCAGGTTGAGATTGGCAATTTCCAGGAGCCACCGTTTGCACTACACGTCCGGCCATGGCACAATTTGCCTTTCCTTATGTGTCAGTCTAAGAAATGTATACAGGAGGGAAAGAAAGGAAAAAATCAAGCTGACAAGCCTTCCAATTTTCGAAATTGTGTTTGGCAACAACCTGCAAGACATCTGATATGTTGCAACATGATTCTCCAAGCTGTGATTTGCATGCTAAAGCCACAGTGAACATTCCACTTTTCAGAGAACCTTCTTGGGGACAAGCTAACGCAAAAACACACGGAATGTATAATTGCCTCTTATAATTAACCTCACCTTGGGTTGCTGATTCTTGAGCTATATCTTCCCCACAGAATGAGAAATACAGCAGAGTAGGTTACACAAGCAGACTGCATAAGCCAAACGAAGTGACTGCATGAGCTTATCTTGTGATATAACGTATCAACTTGCAACAGCTGATGAAATTAAGGCTGGTAAAGTGCTTCCCCCCCTTTTTTTAATGTGGGAAACGTAACATTACAGTGTACACTGTTCAACCAGCAGGGAGTTATCACATATCCAGAAGACTTTTGAAAACACCATAATGCTTGTGGTCCTGTAAATAAACTGCCCATGTATAGTCTTCTCTAGCTTATGTGACTTCTTATTTTTCACTGCTTCTTCTACATCATAAGGTGCATAAAAGTTATTGTTGTAATGTCCTATTTTCAAACAATGGATAAGAACCATCAATACAGAAACATTGTAAATAATACATTAAATGGTGAGATACAAATAAGAATGAATAAGCACATCACAACTGCTAAACAGTGACTGTGTCATGGTGTTTCAACAACCATTGGATTAGTAGTGGTAATGAGAGTGTCTGTGCCAATATGCTTTCAACCCAATGACTGCCAATGACTCTGGTAAAGCTCCTTTCAGCAAATTTCAATAACTCTAGCATTTGACTGCCACTCAAAGGCGTATGTCAAACATGCAGCAGTTTCTCATACTTTGCTGTTTAGTAATCATTCAACTGTTTGCCTTTATAAGAAAATATTCAGTTTTCAGCAGTAAATGTTTGGCCTAACAATGAGACCAGCTGAGCCTAACAACACAGTGTTCTGAGGATTGCACAGTCTTTATTAAGTCTGTATAATCAGTATTTTAAATGTGAGAATATTTGTTTATTTCGAATACAAAAAAAATCGCCACCCAAGCATTCTGTACAGGTGGTTAACTAGCGAAGCTGAAACATGCTGCCCCGATGTTTATCACTGGGTTAATCCCGATGGTTCATTAAACGACGGTTTGGTAGGCTGCCGGATCCTCAGAACACAATTGCTGCTTGTGCTCAGCTGTACAAGCCTATACTTGTGCCCGGGCTGCAGCATCGGCACGGAGACGAACTTGTTCCTAGTTCTGCTCATGGCGTTGCCGATTGAAAGCTGCTTGCTCCTAAGGAGTATGTATGATGCATGGCCTAGCCATCTCGGAACCAGAGAGAAACTGCTACGTACGCACTCGGCTGTGACGAAGAGCAACGACATCATACTGGCACAGCTAATCTAACACCACCTAGATAGCACAAGGCCTTTTCACTCCGATCCATGATGTCATGTTACCTGGCCTGACTGCCACAGGATCTAAAGGGCACTCAGTGCTACCAAGTAGGCAACAGTGATTTTGACATCGCTTTCATCATGCCAGCATTGTCAATGGAAATTTCGGGCTGGGTAGCGTGACCTCATGGATCGTAGTAAACAGACCTTGTGCTATCTAGGTGGTGTTAGCTGATAGCATGGCTCTTTCTCTCTTTTTTCACGCATGCGTATGAAGTTGCGCCAGGAGGAGTTTTCGGCGTACAGGCAACCGACAGACAGACGAATCGGCTAGCCATATATAGCTTCGCTGTAAAATTAACAGCTCTTATTTTAGTCTCAAAGAGGAGAGAACAATGTAAATGGTTCTGCTGCAGAAGAGCTGCATTTACTGTGCAGAGGCACCAGCTATGAGCGAACACACGAGGCAGACAAGTTCTGCCCAAGAGGTTCCAGTCATTAAACAGAATGGCTTTCTTTTAGGCTGCCTACATAGGAATTTGTTGTCTCGATTGATTATTTGGCGAATCTCACCATGTTTGCTTTCCTTTAAAGGGGTACTGACTTGGTATATTTAATCATTCATTTGTTGCATTAAATGAAGATTCTAGGCCTCTAAAAACCCCAGAAAAAATTTTGACAAGCCTCAGAGTGCTGTAAGTAATTTAATATAATAGTTTTTCTACGGCCAGTTTCAATTTCCTTTCTACTCGTGATGTCATCACACAGTATGTGGTCACATGGGAGCAGGACATTGCGACATTTTGACACTCGCTCCAGCTTGCTCGGTCATACGCTGTGCTGCTACACTGGCTCGCACAACAAGTAGCCGCATACAAGTTGAGCGAGTGAGAGTGTCAAAACAATGCAATGTCCTGCTCCCATGTGGCCATATACTGTGGGGTGACGTCGCAATGCAGTAGAAACGAAATCAAAACTGGCTTTGGAAAAGCTATTGTATCAAATTAGTAACAGCACTCTGAGGCTTGTCACTATTTTTTCTAGGGTTTAGGTTTACCTTCATTTAACATAATAAAAATGAAAATTCAGAAATATCAAGTCAGTACCCCTTCAAAACAATGTGCAGTGCTGTAGAACAATGCTTCTCTCCTTCAACGAATTCAGCACTGTATGTGCATCTCGTGTCAAGTTGTTCCTTTGTTTCATTACTTCTATTTGTACAGTGCTCCACACAACTGAGGGAAGTTGTTTTCATTTACAAGCTCCTGAACGTCTAATTGTGAATGGTATTACATACATGGTCAAATGCATATAAGCCTCATTTTTTTACTAAGCAGACTCAATGCAAACTTCATGCTAGGAGAATGCCAGCAAACTTGAGAGTAGGAAAAAATTGAGAGGCAGACATTTTTTCCTACCCCTCAATTCCTATTCCTCAATTCCTCAATTCCTACCCCTCAATTCCAATTTTTTCCTACTCTCAAGTTTGCTGGCATTCTCCTAGCATAACCATGTACCAACTAGCCCAACAGGCCACTCTCATGCAAACTTCATATTTCACTTTTTTTTTTTTTTGGAAATGAGAAAATATTCTGTTTGATTCAATATTCTGAGATTGTGTTTCTCAAATATTTGCATTCAATTCGGAAACATTATTATTAGAACATCACTACAATTTAGTATATTATATGCTTCTTGCACTTATTACAACTATTGTGCTGAATGTAGCCTTAGCTTCCTCATAAAGCTATTTATCAAAGAGCTATAAAAAGATATATTAACATCTTGCCACAAGTGAAACATCCAAATGCAAGGAATGGCAACAATAATATTTTTGTTAATGGACTCAATGAAGAGTGAAATGCTAGCACACTACTGGGTCTTCAACTTGGTTCAACGCTGGAGTGCAACATTTGTGCAGTCCCACAAGAAAGCTGTGGTTGCCGGTATTGGCGCATCAAATGGCAGGAAACAAGGATACAGGTTTTTATTATGTATACGCATCAATGGGGCACATAGTGACAACAGCTGCTCACATCAGGTTGATAGCCACAGAGGCAAGCAGGCCAGTCATGGTCCTAAAAAGCTTGGTTGATCATAATGTCTATATAGTGTCTAGCTTCTTCAGCAAATTCAAAAAGCACACACAAAATAATAAATGTGTTTTTGAGTATTTTCTGCCAATATTGACAAGTAGATATTTTTTCTATGTGCAGTTACCATTATTACCCTTATAGAGAAAAGCTTCAGAGCGTTTTGTATTTTTGTACAATACATATATATGCAGATAAATGACAACCAGCTTAATTCTTGAGTGGTGTATGTGTTAAGTAGCGATAGCATGTCTGCATACAATGAAAACAGCAGATTACACAGATAACAGTAGAATACACTTTTAGTCTAGGGGAGAAGTAATGTTTCAAACACGAAATCTGCGTTCCACTAAACTGTTCTTTTCGATATAATTAATATAGTTCCAGGAACAAACTGTGTGAACTATGGCACACATATACCATGAGAACTCATGTAATCTGGAGCTGCATGATATAAAATGGGCCGTAATTATGAAGTAGGATGTATAAATTTGCAGCCAGACATTTTTCTGTATTTTTTCTTCGTTTTCCAGAACCATATTCAGGTTTTTCAAATTAACTGTCGTCACGCAGGATACTGCGTCACTTAGGCTAGAGAGCGTGGGCGAAAAAAGGTAAACCTAGCAGTGTTCGGCAAGATTCGTGCTGAAAACGCGCGCAATCGCGAAACATTTACATAGAATATAGGCACGACAGCGCTTAGCAACATAAACCTCAAGGAAGACAGGTTCTTTGCACCAACGTTCGGGCGAGCCCGCAATGATACTACCATTACGAGGCCGCAAGCGCACGCGCTGGCAAAAAGAAAGGGCGTCCCGGCCGTCACATTGGTGCGTAATAATAGAAAAAAAATGATGAACAGTTAGTGGTCTGTCATCACCAATTATCGGTGCAAAACAAACTCGCTAACCACGTGATGTAGTTTCATTTTTGTCCCGCTGTAGATAAACGTGTTTATAATAGGAGACAACCGCTACTGCACAAATTCACGCATTAAGAAGTATGAAGGCCACTTGAAACTACTCGATATTTCAAGCCTGATTATTTTATTTTATTTTTTTACGTCTAAATTGCATATGCTGGCTCATGAGATATGCTCGTTGCGCAGAGATATAGAATATTTATTGCACGCGGAAAGACTGCGTATCGCACATTGATCGTTTGACAAATGCATGCTGAGAAAATGTACGTACGGTTGTCGGCGACAAATCTCGAGGGGGTAAAAATGGGTAATTTTCGCCCAAGACGGACAGTGCGGTTCGACGTTGCTCTCCCTTCGTGGAGCTAGCTAGGATTACACTCCTCTCCCCCACTCCACGCGAAAAAAAAAAGTTTCCCTGACACCAACGGAGTCATCTCGGGCGCTAACAAATATTTTTACAAACATTGCCCCGGCCTTAGCGTAGTTCAGCCGTGCGCACGCGAATTATCGTTTTCCGACAGCCAACTTATTCTCTCCCAGATGTTTTTCGTCGTCGGCAGGCGAAATAAAGCACAAGAGAGTCGCTGCGAGAAAGTCGGAGTGCCAAGTTTTCCGCCCGTATTGCTCCTGCAATCGCGACGAAACACACAACAAAATTCGTGGCCGTCTCTAAGGGCTCAATCGGCATCGTTTTTCTGCCGATATTGTCAGTCTGTTTTCTTGGAATGACAATAAAACGGCATACGTACAGAATTTTGTCGCCGCCATACCAGCACCAGCGATAATGCCCGCTTTCCCAGTGCTCCGTATGCGCATGCGTTATACCAAGTGCCCTCCTCCTGAGGGCGGGACTTAGCGGCTCACCGCGGCGGCCTTGAGTGCTGGCGCGCGCAGCGGCGCGCCATCGGAAGATCCCAACGAACAAAATCGACGAAGAAGCGTGCGGTGGAAACATGCGTGCGACTCTTTGACAAGTCTCTGCGCTCGACAACCTGGCGTGCTCTACCACTGTCTTTGCGCAACGCGAAAAGCTAATTTCCCTGCGCTCTTCTCAAAATGCGCGCATGCTTGCAAATTTCGAAAGCGCCAGAGTAAATTATCGAAATTTCAGAACGTATATGTAAAAGTCACAAATGTTGGCGTTGTAGCCGCCGCTCCTTAATAACTAATAGAAAATTGTTTGTTCGTTTTTAACTGCTTTTGTTGCAATGTTGTTTTCAAACACGCCAGCATACATTGCAAAACACGCGGTCTGTATATATACATGTCGCAATTAAAAACAATAACGTTTAAAAGTAATGTACGCGTCAACGTGGCTTGAGTGCCGTGAACAGATATTGAAGCAAACTCTCCCGAGTTTGTGTCTATAGTTGTATTTCTAATTATGATGCCTAATATTTTGCGCGCAGTCTTCATTCGCGCTACAATTTCGGCGTGTACGAAAATCGCTGCTTAACCATTTCTAAAAGTGAGCTCCTGAAAATGGGGCTTGTAATTAAGAAATGTTAAAAAATTTATTCGTGTGCTTAAGATCGTCTTGATCTATCTGCTATTTCGTTAATAAACTAAACATTATTGATCGCAATTTTTACAGCCACCGCGCCGTCGTCTGCTGCCCATCCAAGCAGCACATGCTTCTATTTTTTCATCCATGCTTCTATATCAAAACATTAGCCTTAAATTACAATATATAATACTACCTTATATGTATACAAGCTTTTTATGGATTAAAACATCATATATATATATATATATATATATATATATATATATATATATATATATATATATATATATATATATATATATATATATACCTTTTAGCACATTAAGTGGTGTTTATGACGTGTTCTCGGCTCCAAAAATAGCTTTCGCTACATTCAACCAGCAAAAGTATAGCCTTTAAGATCTGCATCGTAAGTACCATGCCAGTGACTTTATCATGCCTAAAGCATGACTCGTCTATTAAGTATTTTAATCTCATCTCTATGAATCTCATTTCACAAGAGGTAGCTTTATTAACTTAGGGATTGGCTCATATATTGGCTTTCGTTACTTTGAGGAAACCCCAACCCAGGAAATCAGCATGAAATCAGATTCCCACTCGGAGCAGAGCTGGCAGAGGATGGTTACAGCGTATGAAACTCGATGGGGCACAGGGTTGTATAGCAACCTGTTTGTTTTCTTTAAGGTATTGCGCTTGCCCATACTTAGTTGCTGCTCAAATTTTGCAGTAAGATAGCATTTCTTATCTACATTGTTTAGTGTAACCAATGTAACACTTGACTTTTCACTTGCCTGATTTGTCCAGAAAAAAAAAAAAAAACGTGGATAGATGTTATGAGCATCTTCTTTGGAACGGGGCGGTGGGCTGCGCCATCAAGCTCTTGCTTTTATACTGCCTAATCTCCTATCTAAGTTAAACAATAATAAAAAAACACTATGAACTTTCACAAACTAATTTTCTGATCCCCTATTCACAAACTGCTTTCACCTGCGCCCTCTCACAATGCCTAGCCCTCTGTGCCCCTCGCGATGTTTAAAACATGACTGCTATGACGCTATATGATCGTTGTCGGCATAGGTAAAGCAATGGTAAAGCATGACCTTTGAGATTAGGTTTTATTAATCACTTGAGGGGGAGGACGATCTTATCTGGCAACGTTCATTACGTGTTTTGTGATCATACCATATCATACCTCCATTAGCTCTATGACAACGGTTCTTGTTTCTTTTTCTGCACGTCTGCTCCAACAGGAGACTTTTCAGTTGCTAAGAGATGAAAACGGCAATTTATTTTTGTCAACTTGGGCAACGCATGAAACCTGTGCATCTCTCATATTGTACCTCGTATAATCACGGCGGTGGCAACATCACTGCTGCTACAACATCCGGAGAATGACGTCCCCGCCTCACAGACGCGTCGACACGGGCCCGTGACAAAAGATCGATAAATTGTTTGGTCTGGAATTATCCGAACGGTCTGCGGAAGCAGGTCACGCCTATACTTCACATCGGGTTCGCAAAGTTTCTATAGGGCCCATGCAGTAGACAGCTCGAGCCTCAGACCGGTGCGTCGTCGCAACTGCGAAACCTCGTTTCAGCGTACGATCACTTTTCCACGGGCAGCAGGGAAGCGGCGCGCGCCGAGATGCAGCCTGACGACGTGACCCAGTGCATTCAGAGAAACGTCCGCAACTGCGAACTGGACGTGCATCCGACCGAGAAGGCCCTCATAGTCCGGTACGAGGTGGAAGCGGTCGTCCTGGGCGACGATGGACCAGCGCTCGAGCAGAGCCGCTCCTGCCAGAAGCTTATACGCGTCAAGAGCATCAACGCCACGACCGACGTGGCTGCGCTGGCTCGCGAGATTGTTGCCAAGTGCGACCTCTTGCACGAGTCCCAGACGGGCCGAGTGGAGCGGCTGCTTTCGTACCTCCAGCAGCGCAAGGACAACGGGACCTTTAGCAGGGTAACACCTATGTTATTGTATTGCTCTTTTTAACAGCGGGAATTGTCGTCGTCGGAGACTGCCGAATTTGAATAAACACTTGAACTATTCCGAGAGCTGTCCATGCTAACAAAAAAAAAATGAAGAATTGAGCTCTATATAAGGAGCCGTGCAGCGCTGTTCTAATTAAGAGAGCAGCTGATATTGATTCAAAGCTAAGTGCAGCTGTTCACAAACTTTCAGTGAGGATCTTTATATTTGTCTGGGATAGGATATGTCTACGTCTGCCTTGTCTTCTAGGATATAATCGTGTGGCGTAAATTGACTTGGTGTAGATAATTTCTACATAGCCATCAGCTGCACTGCTTTGTTACAGGTCCATGCAATCATGAACCCATGCACAACGCAGTACAGCCACTCTGCAACGAGCAAAGTAACTACGATGCAGAGGTTCACAAGAAGATGAAGACTTCAACTGTGATTGAACAAGGGATATCTGAGGCTGGAGCCAACGTTCTGACAGGGGGGCTTGTCTTTGTCAGGTCCCTATACAAAGACTGTCAGAACATTAATGGTTTTAGCCTGAGAAGGGTATAAGATTGGGCATGTTAGTAAAACATGCTTTAAAGTGTTAATAACATGCAAGGACACCAGAGATCTCCCTTGTTGGCCTCTGCCAGCTAAAAAGTATATTAACAGCCACACAGCTGGTGCATCGGCTATTGCATTTGATACATTAATAATTAGCAGAGATGTAATATTTGAAAATTGAACTTGTTAGTACAGGGATTCATGTTACTGAAATTCAGATGTGAAAACACAAACACAAGAAGGAACAAAAATGACAACATAAATGTCAACTATCAAACAAACAGGCACAACACGAATAGTGTTGTACATTCTCAAATGTCCATGAGATTGGCGATTACCCTGGGATGAATTGATACGTATGTTTAAAGAGCGGATGCAGTTAACCCGTTGGTTAGAACTCAATGAAAAGTGACTGTGCTCGCCACTGTCATTGTGATTTGATTGCTTTTTTTTTTTTTTTTCTGGGCGCCATTTTGCCCAAATAGGTAAATTCTTAACTCGCACTCTTGGCAGTGTTTGATTCTGCACTGTCACTTTGGCATGACAGTAGTATGCTAGCCACTGATGTGTCTATGATCTCAGCCCCAGACAGGAGTCCAGTCGTGGCAGCATGGAGGCTCATCACCTTCAGGAGGTCGAGCGGCACCGATGGCCAGCATGGCCTGCCTCGAGTCTTACGTGGACATGCTGTATGAGGAAGGGGAGGACAAAGTGCGTAGCTCGGCCATGGTGCTGCAGCTGGCTCGCAGCCCAGACAACTTGGGTGAGCTGGCAGCCAATGACACCCTGTTATGTGCACTGGCCCGGGTGCTACGAGAGGATGGCCGCAGGGACACCCAGCTGGCCACCAACCTGGCCTACGTCTTCTTCTGCCTCTCAACTTTCTCACAGTTTCACCCAGTCATTGCCGAGTACAAGGTGGGCCCATTCCTTTGCCAATTGTTAAATTTGTTGCTTCAAACAGAATATAGCAGAGCTTTGAAAAGTGGATACCCATTCCAATGCTTAAACAGCATGTGCTGCAAATACTCAATCGCTACAGCATACTGCTGTTGAGTGCAAAGCCATGGGTCTGAGTTCTGAAGGCATTTCAATGGAGTGGAATGTGGAAAAACTTCTGTAGTGTGCTTTAAATTGTCTGCATTTTAAAAAATGCCAGGTGGTCAGTACTAATCCAGAGCAAATATCAAAGCAGCAGTCATACCTGATGTGCAGATACCTCTAGTTTGCATAAATACTGATATAAAATAAAATAATAGCAAAATATTAAAACAAGGTATTGTCTTTTTACATATCCTGGATGGCATACTGTGTGTAGGAAAGATCAGGTCAAATATATCGTGAATAATCATTGTGTCTTGATAATCTAGGTTGGCTCCATCTGCCTAGATTTGGTGGAGTACGAGCTGCGACGGCATGCTCACTGGAGAGAGGAGCTGTCGCGAGCACCAGACGACGATCGTAGTCGGCGCAAGTTTATGGGGCTAACACGCCGACAGGACCAGCTTCTACGTGTGTGCCTCTACCTGCTTCTCAATGTGGCTGAGGAGCCACGCAGCGAGATCAAGATGGTCAACCGTGGACTTGTGCCCATGCTTGTTGAATGCCTTGAACGGGAACAGACGGACCTGCTCCTGATTGCAGTCTGCTTCTTGAAGAAGCTCTCCATCTACTATGAGAATCAGGTCTGGTACCTTTGCATCTTTTTGGGGGCCGTAGTCATAGCAACTGTTGTGCACAGGGGCCATCCACAGGGTCATCCACTCTTTCAGTAAGATCTATCATCCAGCATCTGTTCAACTTCATAGAAAAAGTGACTTAGAGTATGCCAAAGAAATCTGTTACTAAAGGTACAAGATGCAGGCCTTCATATCTGAAATTAGGCCACAGCCAGTGCTTGCATACCAATAAGGCGACACACTTAGGGGAAACTGCCCATTATATTATTTAAACCAATATGACTCCATGAACCTTTCTTCATAGTTGTAGAAGAAAAGATTACCAATATGGTGACACCTAATGGAAATATCTGTTGATGAAAAAATAACCTGCTTGCCTCCACTCCACATTTCAGCTGCTATCTGTGCTTGAATATGAATGAAATATTTTCCCTAATAGTGGACAACCGTGTACCTGATGTTCTTTGCCAACCACTTGCTTGTTCATGTACACAAATGACTGGTACCTAGAAGCTTCCGAGGGCCACTAAATCTTGCATGAGTTCTAGTTATGCTCTAGCAAACTGGCACCTAGCTGGTAGTCTCCAACATGAACATCTAGCTGAGTACTACCCCAGAATGAGAGTGCTAACACATTCCTACTGTGGTGTTTCAAGTGTGCGCTTGGTATAAAGGAACGACAACATCGTAGTGCAAACAGTCAAAAGGGCATTTATTGCACGTTTCATGTTCCAATGCCAGCTAGCCAAATTACTACCAATAGAACACGTAGATGGACGCGAATGAATCGTGGAAGTCCGACTCATCGTGACAGGATATTGAGTGAATAGGTTCCCTCCCATGCGGGACACAAAGCCTAATTGTTAGTGTGTATGGTCACGCGAATGATGGCACATTGAAGCAATTGAATTCATCCATCCAAGAGTCCCACTCTGAAGCCTCGCAAAACAGTCCCGCAATGCGTGCTGACAGGCGCATGACAGGTCCGTGCACTCTGCCAACCCCAAACCAAAGAGACAATGGCTACTCCCTTTTGCGCTCGAGTAACCTCTCCATTAGATGGCATAAGCAGTGCCACACTCGCGCCACCTCTCGTGCTATTCTGCAACTACACCGAGTGCCGGTGGTGCTTGCTATGTGGCAAAGCAGGAGAACAGGAGATGCAAGAGTCATACGGGGGAAGCAACATCAAAGGAAGCGTGAGGGTCACGTGTCCGTTTTGTACTTTTTGCTCACCTTGAGTTTAGGCTGAGGTTATCTATCTTTAAAGGTGTGTCCCTAAGGTCAAATATAAAGTCAAGCTAAAATGATAGATTAGCCTTCGAAGGCATCCAAAGCATCACTTGTATTGATAACAGAGCTTTCATAAATAACAAAAGGAGTGCAAATTTAGTGGTGTCTTACAGAGACGTATTGTGGACCAGTTTGTATACCCTCTGTGGTTGAACAGATGCAAGTTAAAGAACAGCAATACCTGTTTTAGTTGTGGACATTCAGAGTTGTAAAATGGATACATGCTTTCTATTTTTGCCTATTTCCGTAAAAAGTTCGAGGGCCGAAACCAAAAATCTGCTCACAATACTCACTAAAACATAACATTTAGAATTTTAAACCCAGCACATTTCATTGAGATCAGTTCAGTGAATGCCCAGTGAGAGGATATTAAATGTGTTTGAATGGGGAGATGAGAGTTGGCCCAAAAAGAGAAAGCTGGAGTTTTAGTTTAGGAATGGCTGCATTAAATATAAAGTTTAAGGTACCGTGTGTGGCTGTGTAAACAAGCAACTGTGTGCAAAGAAGGCAAGGCATGACTTTACAAACTTTTTACTTCTGCAAATAATGGCGTCTTGTAAGCATATTTTTGCTTGTCAATTCGCATTGGTCAGAAAGTAATTGGCAATTATTCTTCATCCCAGGCTGAAATGGCACGGCTACTGACCATTGAACGGCTTGCACCGCTGCTGTCTCAGGAGCCACTCACATCGTCCGTGATACGTCTGCTGCTCAACCTGTCTTTTGATCGTGCACACCGTGCTGCCATGTCTGCAGCAGGGCTTATCCCCAAGTTTGTTCAGCTCCTTGTCAAGGAAGGGCGTGCGGCATCTGATGAGACACCAATTCTCTGTATCTTGTATCATCTGAGCCTCGATGATCGGTGCAAGTCCCAGTTTCCCTACACAGACTGCATGCCGTGGTTGGTCAGGTCCCTCCTGGCAAGCCAGAGTCCACAGCCGGCTCCACTGGCACTGGCCATCAGCCTAGCCAGCCATCGACGCAATGCCCAGCTGTTTTCTGGGGCTCTTGAGAAGCTGCTGGAGCGTGCTCTGCGGGATGCAGATGCCTTGTTCTTGCGGCTTGTGCGGACTGTGGCACAGCACAGTGGTGCAGCTTGTGGAGCATCCCTCATGTCCCATGCAGATGCC
Source organism: Dermacentor variabilis (assembly GCF_050947875.1). Classification (NCBI taxonomy): domain Eukaryota; kingdom Metazoa; phylum Arthropoda; class Arachnida; order Ixodida; family Ixodidae; genus Dermacentor; species Dermacentor variabilis. Next base: position 144,634,290 of record NC_134576.1, on the reverse strand, counting down.
CTCTGTGCTGCACTCATGCAGCATTCCTCAGGAGCTGAGAGTGATTTTGCAGTAGAGTGTGCCTCTACACTAGCACAGCTGGAGGGGGGCCCCTTTGGGAAACTGCTGAACGGACTTTTGCCATGGATTCGTACGCGCCTTGCCGAGGGACCAGATGAGCTGCTTGTGCCTTTGGTTCAACTACTGGCCACAGTGGCACGGAGCAGCGAGACTTGTGCCAAGGCCGTCATGCAGCAGAGTCTGGTTGCCGACTTGACAGGCCTACTCAGAGCCAAGCAGGAGGATGACCAACTAGTGCTACAGGCGAGTACACCTTGGCATCATTTTAGTGCCATTTCATGAGCATTTTTACTAGGCATGCATTCTTATCCTCCAAGCTCATTAGTGAAATCAGTAAAAACTCAGGCACTGCAAGTGACTTGTATCAATGGAAGCTGAGCAAGGAAGTGTGACAGGAAGTAAGCTTGTCTTGCTGAATGGCTGAGCAGACAATTCTTACGCTAGCCTGTGCGTTGTGTGCATGTTTTAACTTTCACCATTGATTCACTCTATACCACTTTGCTAGCCAGTAAAGGCTCTTATGATACCCATAAAGAATGTGGGAGATTATATGTACACGGCACCCTTGTCACTATCAGCATCATTAGCCTGTTTTTAAGTGCCATCTAACGTAAAGCCCTCTCGCAGAGTTACCTCTGTCCTACAGTTATCTCTGTCCTGTGTCAGCGGAACCCATCCTATACCTTCACATTTTTAGTCCAATTGGCACATCCCCTATCCTTACTCCCTATCCTGCTCTTTCATAGTATTTCGCTTTTATGTTAATCTACAGCTTTAATACTGCTAATGGACAGCAGATTGCTGAGGGATGCATACAGGATCAATATCCTGCTTGTCTTGCTGAGTCCTGTGTCTATTTAATGCCGGTAAATTAGGATCACAGTATTGAAACTTTATTTCACAGAGAGGGATCCTAGGAGTGTAGTATAAATGCTAGCAATAATGTTGGCTTGGAAACAGCATACCTCCATTCACAGCTTTCAGCAGCAGCTGCAATAGCAGCAACAGTTAATTGAAATTTGGTGGCACCTGTATGAAATCCAGAGGCTAACAGAAACATATGCAAGCCAGACATCACACTAGAAATGTGCATCATGCAGGTTAGGTGGAGCAATACTAGTAACCAGCTAGCCTATCCTACTTACTTAAAGACTGTCTTGTGGTCGTGTGCTTGCTGACTCGCAGGTGGCATACGTGTTCGAAGCCTTGGTAAGCAGTGGCAGTGCTGCTGTACGGGAGTCGCTGGTGCAAGGTTCACAGGAGGTGCCAGCATACCTGCTTGATCTCCTTCATGACCGCAACCCAGAGGTGGGCCATGTCTGCAGTCACGCATTGACCGTGCTGGCCCACTACTACCCTGAGTGGGACCGCCGGCTGTGTGAGGCACGCTTCTGTTGGCACAATGCACAGGTGAGCTCGCGGCAGCCTGTGTCCCACTCTCTCCTTGGGACCACTTAGTGCTGGAGTGTGAAGAAAAGACCAATCTTGCACAGAGGTGACGTGCTTTGTACAGGGTGAAAACACATGCACACAACACATTGTTCAACTGTGTGATTCACACCTCAATATAATGAATACAAGTATAACAAATTATCGATATAACAAAATAAACCGAAAATGTTTCTTGCCAATGTCAGCATGTAACAAATGTATGTGCCTAAACAAATATCAGATTTAGAGGAACTATTTTCACGTTGGATGAGACATTGTTATAGTGAGGCTCAACTGTGGAACAGAACCAATATGTTTCGACAAGAGGACTTTTGGACAAGAGAACATCACTCTAAAAAAGGCAAGACCTCTTGTTGGAATGTTGGCAGCTAGCTAGGGCTTTCCAGGTTATCAGAACACACAACTGGACACTGGCTCAGCATGAAAGCATGTGTGTTGGATATAGTGAATAGCAATACTATAGAAGTACTAAGATGGTATCATGTGAAGCAATTGACGAGACTTGGATATAAGAAAGAAATGGTACTGGATGTAGTGAAGCACTTGCCAAGCCTTGGTAGATTTTGGGCAATGGCAAACCAGATACCTAGGACTTCTGAAGGGTGTGTGAACTTGCTTAGTGCCTCACTGTATGTGACGTACAAGTTACTTGGATACGCATACATCTGTGAAGGATTATTTTTTGTTTTCACAGTACACCTTTTTGTATGACTGCTTTCTCTACTTTCAATAGAGGTTTGATGTTGGCGGCCCTGCTTTTAGTACTTCACTGTACACATCTTTCTAGCTGAGTGGGTCAAAGGTTACATTCATTTTGTGATTCATTTCTACTTTCATTCTTGTGATTCAAATCTTTCATTTGACAATATGCTTTCTTTTGAATAAAGGTTTGATGCAGCCACCTCTGTTTTTTCTCAATGTGGAGTTAGAGAGCTGTAAACTTGGTGCTTCAGTTCTTGTTTTAGTCTACCGATTTTCAGCAATTTTTGTACTGTATAACAAAGTATAAACAAAGATTCTGCTTGCAGCAGTCGGCTGAGTTTATCCTTCCCTCTTAAATTCCAAACTTTATTAAAATTGGTTCAGTGATCAAGTAATGCAAGCACTTATGGGCTCACATGTGTGTTTCTGTCATGCGTATAATAAGTAAATCAGAGCTGACCTCAAGCCAAAGCTTTCTCTGACGTGTTGACAGACTGACGCTATGACTTAATGCATTAATCACATGATACCTACAGATGGAGAAAGTGGCAGTCTGACCAAACTTCTGCAAGTATATTTGAGCACAGTGGACATTTTAATTGGGGTCTATATTTTTATAATGACAGATGAGCTCCCTTAAGTGATACTTTCATTTTATTTTCACAACAATAATGCATGCTTTGGCTACTTTGCCTATAAGTATTCATTTACTTTTCACTGTTTTAGCACATTTGAAGCAAGCTGGTTGCTTTGGATTACTTTATCATGCAGCATTTTAACATGCAATTTGCGGTACAATAGGATATAATAGTTTTTAAGCTGTGACCTTACTTGTTTGTTTATGTCTATAATATTCATGCGCTGAGAAAGTACTCTCTATATGATGATGCGACAGTGGCTGAGGTAGCATGCTGTCATACCCGCATTTATTTTGGAAGGCGAAGTGGTGGAGAATGAGAGCACGTTGTGATGCCCATGGCTTGCGAGCTTAGCTATTTGAAGTTCGGGGCGGTAGCGGCGGTGATTATGACTGATAATAATGATGGATGACGACAATTAGGATGCTACATGTACATGTACATTGTACCCTGGAATGTTTTCTTCAATTAGGACTTAAATTGATTGAATCCCTGTATTTGTGGAATTTTACAGTGTATAAATTCAGGCACTGGTGGACAGCATTTCATATAAGAAAATTATATTTTCAACTTCATGCCAATTTGCTCCAGATAAGTGTCAAGCTTGTTGATTAGATGAATCCAGGACTTTGACAATGTGACTTACTTGCTCTCTTTGTATACAGTGGCTGGCAGTAGTCCAGTCAGGAGGGGCACCAGAGGAACATGAAGAGGGCCCTTGCGAGCAGTTCCTGGACCGATCGGACCTTCTATCCAATGGTAGTGCTACTTCTGATCCTTGAACTGACTGTCATCAAATCTGACAGTGATGAACTTCACAGGACCTGAGACCTTTCTACAGACTGATGGACATCGTCTCTTATTAATGTGGCAGACTTCGGACAAGGCACATCCGATAGCCAGCCTTTGATGGTGATGATGGTAATCGTCTATGTGTAAGTGACGGCGGACTGCAAGTGACGCATGTAACACAACTAAATCATGATCGCATTAGCTGCCACAGTCTCATTCTTTTAATTATCATGGGCCCAGCATCGCGTCTATTTATTACATTCGTGCCATCTCTGAAGAGGGTATGAGGTGGCCAGGTTCCCCTCAAGCTGCAACCTGCAGCTTTTTTATGCTTGGTCATCCTCGAAACTTTGTTGCAGAATAAATTCAATTCAATTCAATTCGATCTGCAAACTGGACAAGGGCTCCATGACTGCCAAAAGTTCGAGACCCTCTGGTTCATGACACCACAGTTACTCAGTACCAGCAATTAAGCAGGGAGTGTTCTCTTGGCTGGTGCCTTCTAAAAACATTGCCAAAACCATGATGTGATTATGAGGCACGCCATAGTTGGTTACTCCGGAATAATTACAACCACCTGGGGTTCTTTAACATGCACCTAAATCCAAGTAGATGGGTGTTTTTACATTTCACCCCCATCGAAATGTGGTTGCCGTGGCCGGAATTCGATTCCGCGACATTGTGCTTAGCATCCCAACACCATTGGCCTCGAGCTCCACCGCTGGAAAAGCTGGCGCCACCGTCGGCGTGACGTGGACATAGCGGCCGCGTCGGCTGCTTCGAGAGCGCCGAAGCGAGTTGAAAACGAGAGTTTAAATTCCCTCGTACGCTGCGGTCCTCATTTAGTGGCGAAATTTTCCCGCTTCGAGTGTCTCCTTTACAACGCTTGAAAGCACTACAATAGGTAGTGGCTGCCTTTGAAGGCGCGCAACATGGTAGGCTACTGCTCGGTGCCGCAGGGCCGGACGCACGTAACGGAGGCCGGTGTCAGTCACACGTAGCCGCAGGACAAGAAGCTGCGTGAAGCTTGGCTCGCGAAACATAAAACCGGCAAACAGTCATCGGCTACAACTCGGGTATGCAGCAAGAACAGACGAGAGGAAGATTTCTGCTACGGCGCCCGGTCTGCGATGTTCTGAAAACGCGCACTGAGACGCCGGTTTGGTCTATGAACTTGTCGATGCTATAGATACTGGCAATTTCAGTGGAGTGGAAAGGCAGCGGTAAGAAGCACATTTAAAAAAAGCATGGCATATGGTCATCTTTGTGTTATGAATTAATGCACTGGAATACTAAATAGGAGCAGCGGGAAATTGCACGCTGAGAACACCGATAAACATACAGTGCGACGCAACTCGAGAAATAATATTGAAAGGTCAAAGAATTTGGAAGAAAAAAAGATTGAATCGTCGCGACGGCACATCACAGTCCCCGTAGGGCATCGAAATCTCTAAAATGAAATTATTTTTGAACAGCTCTGATAGCGCCCACGCAACAATGGTTGCTTGTATACTGTCAAATGCTCATATTCTGCGGCCTAAAGCTCATGGCACCGTGCGAAAACGCGCACGTGGAGAAAGCGAAACAGTGCGCGGACAAGCATGCAGACGCGCAGTCGGTCGCTGCGAATCTGCGCGATCGCTGCATTGAGGCTTCGTTCTATTACGCTCCATTTAGTTATACAAACACTATAAGAACATATTTCACATAGTTTGCTCTCAGCGTTTACCTGTACCTTTCACGCAAGAAGGCGGTTCGGGAGACTCCATCGCGGCGACTGCGCGCAGTGGTGTTCACTGTACGTATTCGGTAAACAGATAGCGTCTGTAAACGATTGTGTGCTTTCAGTTTGCCCAAGATTATCATTCTCTTCTCTCGTTTCGAAAGTACTTGCAGAAATGTCCGGGAGAGCTGGCGCATGGTGTTTTCAGTGAGCGCTAACAGCAAAACCTATGAGGAGCGCGCCGCGTGATCCCTCATACTACGCCAGCGAGGCGCTTCCGATAGATGGCGACTCCGTAACTCCTCGCCGCCAATAGCCACTAAGCAACCACGGTGGGTTAGTTACTGTCTCAACAATGCAACAACACTTACAATGGTAACAGAGTTTATTGTTTTTTAATTGAGAGGTTTCATTTAGATCAGACTTGCACGTAACAAATTACATGTAATTAATTACTTGTAATCAGTTACATTTGTTGGTTATATTGTAATTTAACTATTAATTTGTTTACTCAGTAACACTCCCTGTAGTTCAGTGACTTTTGACGGAACTATAGCTCTGACAGACGACACAGCTTTGAAATATAGAGAACTTAAATATTGTGGTTGTGGGACCTACAGATCCAAAGGGATGAAAACATGTACATGGGTTACCTCCTTCCCACAATCAGTGTCCTGCAGCTACACCTGGTTCACATTAACATGGCAAGCTTGCAGATTTGCACACTTCTCTTGGTTGTCCGACTTATGAGGTTTTTTTACATATTAAATTTATCGCCCTCTCTCCTGGAAGCGCTTACGGGGGCAGGCCTTCGTAGGTTAAAAACGCTGCTGAGATCTTCGGTTAGTGCAGTCTGTGACTTCTTTGATATAGACAGAAGTTGTTGGCAGGTAAACGTGTATGTTTCTTGGGATTCAAGTCTATTTATTTGTTTTGTGCATACGTACATAAAGGTACATTTGTGCTGTTACAGAAAGAGGTCGCAGAACACAGGGCTTGTATGGGGACCTCCTGTCAGTTAGCTATAAAAAACATAAGTGAAATAAAATAGCAGTTCAACAGCAAGAAATAGAATACATTTGTAATAATTATCACAGGAAATAACAACAGAAGAAACACAGCACCAAAGTAGGTAACAAAATATAAAGGACATCATCAAATATGTGGTGAAGTTCGGAGTATTGAATATTCACAAGAAGAGATAGTATGTAGTTCTTTTTTGAGCTGGGCTAATGAAGACATATTTCTAATATGGGATGGTATTTTATTCTAAATTGACAGTGCAGTAAAGGCCTGCCTTCCATAATTTTTGTGTACTTTCGGCAACAACAAATTTTTATTACCAAAGAATCCAATTGGGATGATGTTTACTGGAGAAATATTCACAAGTTGTTAGACAGAATTAGATATTTATGGTTCTGAAGAAAAATAAATGCATGATTAAACTTTACCAGTTTTTGTATTGATAGTAAGTTGTAGGTGAGGGAAATGTGTGACACATCGCAATGGTAAGGATTGAAGGTAAGTACATTCAAATAGCTTGATTTTGAAAGTGTTGTAGTGGCATTCGGTGGGTTTGATTGGTGTTTACCCATGTCAAAATGCAACAATTGAAATAACTGTCATCATCATCAGGCTGGTTACGCCCACTGCAGCGCAAAGGCCTCTCTCATTCTTCTCCAACTACCCCGGTCATGTACTAATTGTGGCTATGTTGTCCCTGCAAACTTCTTAATCTCATCTGCCCACCAAACTTTCTGCTGCCCCCTGCTACACTTTCCTTCTCTTGGAATCCAGTCCGCAACCCTTAATGACCATCGGTTATTTTCCATCCTCATTACATGTCCTACCCATGCCCATTTCTTTTTCTTGATTTCAACTAAGATGTCATTAACTCGCGTTTGTTCCCTCACCCAATCTGCTCTTTTCTTATACCTTAACGTTACATCCATCATTCTTCTTTCCATAGCTCGTTGCGTCGTACTCAATTTAAGTAGAACCCTTTTCGTAAGCCTCCAGGTTTCTGTCCCGTATGTGAGTACAAATAATTGTGAATGAAAGCAAAGTAAAATTTCATCAAAGTTGACTCAATGAAATAATGCCAGTATTTGAGCAATATCCTTATGCTATAGATGGACTTCTGTCTTAAGAAAGCAATGTGGACCTTGTAGTTCAAGTTGGAATGAATTGTTACTCCGAGAAATGAACATTGGGCTACTGCAAGAATGGAATGGTTGCATAGTGTTATTTCCAGCTTGCATGTCAGAGTATTATGGCTGAAATAGAATAGCATGAATGCTGTTTGAGAAGGATTGACTTTAAGGGCATTTAAACGGTACCATGTTAAGATGTTAAGGTCAGAATTAAGTTTATCTTTAATAAGAGAAAATGATAGGTCAAAATCTAGAATGGTGTTATCATCTGAACAGAAGAGGCCCTAGGATTGATCCTTGAGGCACACCCTTGTTCATAGGTAAATAATAGGATAGCATATGTTGAATATAAAGAGCTTGTTGTGGACCAGTTAAATAACTCTTAATTAGTGACAGGGTGGGCCCAGCAATACCAGTCGCAACAAATTTGTCAAGTAAAATATTGTGAACTAACGAGTTCAACACTTTTGAAAGGTTCACAAACACGGCACCAGCAAAATTCTTTGTCTATGACTTTAAATTTTGGCTGCGAAGGAGAGTAGGGCAAGGTCAGTAGAGTAACCTGTTCTAAATCCAAACTGGTGATTTGACATGTTGAATTTCTTTAAATAACTGTGTAACCACTTTTGAATACACTTTTCCATTATTTTAGTAAAGACTGATAAAACTGAAATTGGCCGATGATTTGAATTTGTTTCGTTTTTTAATTACTGGAATTACTTTAGATAACTTGAGTGAATGTGGAAATGACCCTGTCTTAAACATGAGGTTAAAGATATGTGAGGGAAGAGAACCTATAAAATGGGCAACTAATTTTATGCCGCCAACATGAAGTTCATCAGGCCCTGCCCCAGTTAACTTTGATTGTTGCATAATGTTGATGACTTCGCTAGAATCAGTGGGGAATGAGTAGAATTATTGTGGCAAGCATTATAGGGAGCTTTCGAGAATGACGACAGGAATGACGGCATGACTAATTGTAACACACGAATAGTATTTCTTGGGCTGAACAATATGTAGCATTATAGTATTATTGTTGCAAATTACATTGTATATTGTAATTCTGTTGTATGTTGTGAATTACACTACAGATTTGGACACCTTTATGAGGAACGGTAACATTCACTGGTGTCCGTTACAATTATTCACTTAAGTCTTGATTGCTAACGAGTGAAGGGCAGTGAGAGGAGGTCCACCAGATGTTGGCCGACAAATTGAAGTGGCTCGATAGGGATGGCCACCTTGGACATTGATGCCAGGGAATCGCCTAATACGATTTTTTTAGTTTTTCACTTGCCCTGTCACAAATGCTTTCCCCTGGCCTCAGCAACAATGAAGCGCTGCGTTTCATAGAGAAACAAATAAAACCAGTTCATAGTTTGCACTCTTTCCGTCTCCTTTGTTTTTTCCTGTGTTCATCCTTTTGCATGCAGAACTCTTCCTAACATAATCACGAAGAACCCAGACCTGAACACTGCAGCATTGAATATAATCACAATCATTCGATCACGGTGTCTGTATGTTACTACACAGCCTTTCTCTCCAGCACACTCATGGTGCAAGTTTTCAGTGTCACTGCAGATGTGTCACAAGAAAAATAGAGAAGATTACCGAATAAAATTTGCAAAAGAAATACTTTATGAAGATAATGTGTGAAGAGCTGCAGAGGACGCATTGAAAGAACCAGTCCAGCTCATTTTATTTACTATATTTATGCAATGTTAATAAAAGTAGCGACGAGAGTAACATTAAAATAACCAATTGCTTTTTAGTAATTGCATAATTACTTTTGTGGGGCAGTAATTAGTAATCATAATCAACTACATCTTTGAAAGAAGTAATTGCAATGGTAATCAGTTACTTTTTTTTGGTAACATGCACAAGTCTGATTTAGATGTTATCAAGATGGCAAAGAATACTGTAATAATGGTGAACATTCTTGTTGTCTTTGGTCATCATATAAAGTGCAGTAAATAGCTTTGAGGAAGTTGACAAAAACTTTGTGACATGTTAATTAGAATGTGTGATCTACTTTTTGTGTGGCTCATCACAGCAACCAGAGGAGTTATCCAGCTTTCAAGTTTCACGCAGTTTTCTCACGAAGAGGCAAGGTGCTGCTTTGCATATAGTTCAATAGACAATGCACGAACTTCGAACCATTTATATATATGATTTATAGACAATACCGATTTATAGATAATACCGTTTTCGCCGCATCGCTCCATGACACGGATGAAAACAGCGAAGTGCTTGGGTAGTAACTGTTGCCGTTCGTCCTCCCATTGCTGTCTTTCCGACCATAGACTAAACGCTTACTCTCCGAAATTCGCACACGGCACGCACATTCATGCAGTTAGTCCTTTGAGGGACGAAAGCACCCTTTTTAGGACTAACGGCCCAGTTACTCCCGTTTTCCCCGGGATTTTTCTTGTTCCCGGTTGCACGCTGCCGTAGCGGCAGCGCGCAACCACCAATGTAAAGGAGAAGATCTGATCATCAGACTTCACACGGGATCAAACATAACAGTGAGCACGGCAAGCGAGATGGCCGCCCAACACGTGAGACGCATTTCCAACCTCACGTTCGGGGAACGCTCGTACGATGTCAACGCTTATGTGGCAGCTCCGGAAGACACCCGCCGCGGCGTGATTCACGGAGTGGACCCCGGGACTTCGCCGGAAGAACTGAAAGCCAACCTGCGGGTGCGGACTCAAGGAGTCAAGATTCACAGCGCCCGAATGCTAGGAAAATCCAAGTCGGCTGTCATCACCTTTAATGGCCACATAGTTCTGAAACAATTAATTTATTACGGAGGCGAGATGTTGTCAGTGGCGTAGCAACAGGGGGGGCCGGGGGGCCGTGGGCCCCGGGTGCAAGGGGCCAGTAGGGTGGGGGGGGGGGGTGTCATATCATCTGAAGACACCCCTCTTTCCACCAGCTACACCCGGGGGGGGGGGGGTGACAGAAGACCTATGGGCCCCGGGTGCTAGACGACCTAGCTACGCCACTGGATGTTGTGCTACCCGTATCGTCCCACGAGGCAGGTATGTTATATCTGCTGTCAACAAGGTCATCGGTCGGACGTGTGCCCCAATCCGGAAGCCAGGGCGTGCAAGCAGTGCGGTACGCAAAACCCGGCGGAGGGCCACCAATGCACACCCAAATGCCTGATCTGCGGCTGTAGCCACGTCACCGGATCCCAAGAATGCCAAGAAAGCCAGGGAGCTGCGCAACAACCACGGCGGCAGGGGAGACGGCGGCGGCAGCCACGAAAGCAGACGCCGCCGCCGGGACGACCGCGGCAAGAAGCTGCGGTGGTTCAGCTCTGAGGGGGAGACCTCGCGGAGCCGTTCGAGATCCCGGGCGCCACGGAGCCAGTCGAGGAGCCGTTCACGGTCCTTCCCGCCCCTGGTGCCCCTGGTTGGCCAGCAGCAGCAGCAGCAGCAGCAAAAGCAGAAGACACCCGCACGGAAGACTGGAGTCAAGGTGAGCTGGGGAGCAAGAAATCCCTGGTTCGCTCCGCACCCGGGAGGGGAAGTTAAACAGGACACAAACACAAATAACAACAACGCGCCTAAGCAGCAGAAGGATGCGAACGAAGTAATCACAGCCGTAAGACGCGAACCAGAACTCGCCCGCGTCAGACAGAGCGAGCTAGAACGCCAGGTAGCCGAGCTCACGAAGGCAGTTATAGGGACCAGAGACCGAGCAGCCCTCCGCAGTCGCAACCCGACCTAACCCAACCGCCGCACTCGTCGCAGGCAAGCAACGAGAACTTTAACAAATTTAAAGCCGAAATGCAGCAGATGATGCAACAGATGCAACAGGTTATTCAACAAACAACACAACAAGCGCAAGCGCAAATAACAGAATTACGCAGCTCGATCCGCAAGCGAAAATTCACTGAAAACATCAAAGAGAAGGCATACCACTGTTCCGCACTGACAGCCCTCGCCAACGCAACCACGACTAACACGTACAGAAGCTTAACATGGCCAGAAAAACCATAAGCAAACAAGAAAATTTAGACATATGGCAATGGAACTGCAGAGGCTACCGAAGGAAGCAGGGCCTACTTCAACAATATATTCACACACAACAAACGGCACCCGACATTATTGCGCTTCAGGAAACTGGCACCACACCAACCCTAGGAGGATACACGTGCTGCGAAACCCACGAAAAAGGAAGGACGGCAATCTTAGTCAACAAAGCGATCATAGCCATAAGCCACAATAGGATAGCCGGAACAGACATAGAGCACGTGATCGTAGAAATTATCCCAAAGAAAAAGAAGAAATGGGGCAGCATCTTCATCGTAAATACCTACAGCCCGCCGAAACAAAAGAAAGCCAAATTCCAAGAGCTCTTCCAAGGCGCCAGCAAACTGGCAAAGGGCAACACGCTAGTCGTCTTAGGCGATTAGATGGCCGCTTTACCGGCCGCTTTACTGGCCGCAGACGGATAAACAATGACATGTTCTTTTATTTTGTGTGTTAGTGACATGTTGATTTATTGTAAAATATTCATTGTAGGTTATATAGAAGTTCATGATTAGACGAGGCACCGAGCCCAGGTGGCATGTGCTGTTAAGATTGCCTCCCTTGCTGATTACCCAATTGCCGTTGCAATAAAAAAAAAAAGACTGAAAAGTGCGCCAGTGACAGCTTTGTCATCGACAGATCTAGTTTTCAATCACACATTATGAATCGTTACACTCCAGTGTTGCCAATATTTGCTGAAGCGTGTCGCTGAAGTGAGACAAGAAAGTCACTAAAATTCTCGCTAGAACCGTGAAGTGGGTTTTAAGACCGTGTCATGAAACACTCAAATATAAGCTAACGCCAAGTAAATCATTTGCCTAGATGTTTCATGTTGGTCTAATGTCCATGCAGCTGAAGTAAAACTGAATTTACCAGCAGGGGTATAGAGGGCTTTACTTATGTATTTACTATATGAATGGATGAATATATTCGAAGTTTGGAATACGTATAGTTTGTGTGTAATATTGTACTGTTATTCGAAGATGAACTATTCGGTATTTTCGAATATCAAAACTAGGCAAATATTTTGCTACAACCGTTACAATCGAGTTGCTGTTCTTCACCTGCTGAACAAGTATCGCAAGTTATAATTATCATAAGTAAAACAACAACAAAGTTTTTGAAGCAATTCAGAAACAAAATTGGTAATGCAAGCTTTGTTTTCAGTTTTGTGGTGGAAGTGTGTCGCTGGTTAACACTTCGGTTAGACCTTGTACACATACACGTATATCCAAGAATGCATGGACGTGGGAAGTGTCGTCGCCGTAGCACAATTCATAGTGCAACGCACTCGTAATGCAAACGTTGTGGCTTTGGCTCACACTGTGAGCAAGTTGTTCTTTCCTCCATTTCCCTTTAGCTTCTCATTTTTACACTTCAATTGAAAACTACAAATGATGTCCCCTATGCTTTCCTTTTCTTCATTATCTATTGGTTTCATATGGTTCTCCCTAGTAAATATGCGTGAGCATTCTAACAAAAAATGGTGCCCTTACAAAACTGGGCCCCTCACTTCCCCTTCTTTTTGTCCAATGCATGACAACTGGCTATTTTTGCTTCTGACATGCCAATTAGACTTTATTACAGTATAGTCATGTAGCAGTTTTATCTTTTACGATACAACCAGTGATATTTTCCTTGTAGCAGGCACTTTATTAAGGCGAAAGCCTTATGTGACTCGTTGCAATGGCTCATACCCAATAAAAGCAGCGTCTAGTCCAGTGATGCACAAAATATCATCAGGAATGGCTCATACCCACGTAAGCAAGCAGAGATTCAGTGACTGAATATGAATGAAAAAAAAGAATGAAGGAAAGAAGGTACAGAAGACCGAATGCATGAGAGAATGAAAGAACCTTTAGGTAGTGATTAAATGCCTGCATGTGTTGTTGAGGAGGTTGACCTACAGCGCCATGCATTTACTTCACACTGCAGCTCGTTATATCTTGCAAGAAGTTTGACCCCTCCGATCATATAACTGAATGCATTACCATGTGGGTAGCAGGCTTTCACCTTCATGCTACAGGAGTGCAACATGCTGCCGAACTTGTGTGTCTAGGGCACATAAATACCTCATTAGGTTTTTCTTTCCTTTTAGATAACTTCCAATATCTTTTCAGCAACTACTTCTTTTGCGTTTTTGGAACGTTAGTCATACAGCAGCCTGTCATTCTTGGAAAGCTTGTTTGCCGCCAGGCTCTAGAAGTATCGAGCAGCTATTTGTGCAGTTCTTTTCATGACGGTTGTAGTGATCTTGTATTTAAAGCTATTCTAATTGTCTGCGATAGTTGACTGTCCATTGAGTATAAGGGTGTTCATAATTATATTGAAATAAATATTCCTGCTGTAAATATGTGTGTCTGCGTTTTTCTGTTTGATGCGGTAATGGATACTTGCTATTTATATTCAATTCGTATTCGAAAAAGTCGATATTCTATTGCCCACTTTTTATATTTTAGATAACAGATTATAACACCTTAAATTTTTCATTACCTTCAGATTGGAAGGTTACAAATGCAGCATATTCCAAAGAACACAAGCATCATAGTTTTGCTAGACTGAAAATGTGCTTGGTCTGCATATTATCTCTAATTTTTTTGCTTCTCGACGCTCGTGGTAGCAGAACTAGATTCTGCATAACGCGCTTGGCCGCATGTTGTTAACGCAGCAATGGCAATTACCTGAGCTTTGTACATGTCTATAATACGACATTTTCGCCCTTGATCTACCTGAAAGCTGTCGTGAAGTGCTGATTGGTCCAAAAGCTGCGACGATAACATGTGTTCATTGAGGGATGGTTCGAAGGCCTATATGTGGAATAGGAAAAGGAAGGGGAAAATGCTGTGATAAATCGAAGCAATTTGTTCAGACGCACATGGACAAGCTAAGGTGTTCCGATATTTAAACATTTTTCAAAAGACGGTATGTCTTATTCGCCTGCTGTGTTCTAAATCTGAACACAAAATTTATTCTATTTGGTTTTCGTAAATTAGCTCTCGGACGCACTTGTGCACATTCACCAATCGAATGCATTTAGTGACACCACTGAAACCGCAGTGCTTAAACGCGTTCAAGTAGGTTTTGTAAATAATAAACTTAAATTTTGTGAACCCTATGATAGCCATGATGACCACTGTGTTTTGAAGCACAATTGCAATGTGAAGGCAACCATTGCTTTATCGTGGTCATAAGTTGTTAAAATATTGCCGTTTGTTCATTCAAGTCACTAAATATGTAGCTTATTACTAAATAGAAAACTTTGCTGTAAACTGGCGAAAAAGCCACTAAATCTAGCGACAGTCGCTGAAATGGCCACACTGATTGAATACCAGTAAATTATAAAAAGCAAATCTGATTTTGTGTTTTCAAAGATGGTTAGAATAGATGGCCCCAACAAACACGGGATGATGCAAGGGATGGTAGGTTAAACTTATTTTTTCCTGCCCAGTGACAGCTGTCTCGGCAGTGTAGGTTTGCAAGGCACGTCCCAGAGGCATCTTGCAGCGCAAAGTACGGTAACCCTTAACTGCTTAGTGCAATTGGTCGAGCGGCTTCTGCTACAGCAAGTGATGGCGACGCCCGTAAGAAAATCCTAGCTGCCCAAGCAGGGGATATGTAATAAAATATTCAATTATGGGGTTTTACGTGCCAAAACCACTTTCTGATTATGAGGCACACCGTAGTGGAGGACTCTGGAAATTTCGACCACCTGGAGATTTTTAGCGTGCACCTAAATCTAAGTAAACAGTTGTCTTCGCATTTCGACCTCATCTAAATGCGGCCGCCGTGCTGAGCAGCCCAACACCATAGCCACTGAGCAACCACGGCGGGTAGATACGTAATAAAGAAATTGTACCTATGTGGGTGCAATTCTGAGAACACTTGGCATCAGTCATCACTTTGTTGGCAGCATTTGCTAATTCAGCGTTGAGCTACTTTTGAGTAAATTGAGAGAAAGAGAGAGTGGGAGAGAAATAACATGTTTATTTTATAAATAAAGCTTAGGAAAGGCATCCCTATTTTAATGCCTTGAGTTCGGGCTGCCTCTTGGGCACTCGATCATGACCCGCTGAAGCTGATCCTCAAGGTTGGAGCTGGCAATATTTTGCCCGACTGTTATAGAAAAATGCCTGGGGTAAATTAAGCGAGGCATGAAGTAAAGTTGGCTCCAGTTGCGGCTCAGTAAATACCAATAAGGTCATCAGTAAACTGAAAAAAAATATTCATTTCACTGTAGCAATAAATGGTGTCCCAATCTACGTCTAAGTGGCAGGTATTGCTAGAATTGTTCACACAGATTTTGAGGCTGTTGTGCTGGTTGCATGCGGCGGAATTAATTTTAGAGCTAGAAAAATATGCGGCGAGATTTCTACACAATCTATGACACCTGCAGCACATCATAAAACGTTTGGCTATGTTTGACTTTTCGCTCACGAAAAATTTGGGTCTGGCTATTTTTGGGCTGCATATTGAGATCGTTTGGCTATTTTTGGTGGTCTCCAGGGGCCATCTGGCAGCCCTGGAGAGCACCTTTTGGTCCACTTGACCACTGTCACTTTAGTATGGTGGCCATAACTCTAGTGAGAAAAGCGCACGCGGCGACAGTGGATACGAGATGGCGCTGGAGTGGCACGTGTTGTTACTTACAAGAAGCATGTGATTGCTGTGGTAAAACTATGGAAACAAGGGAGCATGTCTTATTGGAATGTGACGATATCTGCCCAACGGTCAATTTAGGCACCTCTGGTCTCTTCGAAGCCCTTGGATTCAGCGAGAGCGGGGGGAAAGTAAATATGTCCGCAATAAGAGGAGGTGATTCGAAGATTAGTGGAAGTAGGCAAATGATAAACAACGGAGGTGCACAAATATGTAGTTCCGAATAGGGGTTCAGAGAGTTTGGTACAAGGGCTTGGTGGCGCAACTGACTGCCCGTTCCAAAGGGGACGGTCATAGCATCCCTCCATTCATTAGATTAGCGAGGCTGTGGCACCACACTTCACACCCCGTTTGCAACGTGCTGCGCGAGACCAACTGTCCATGCCAGCCATTTTAATGTGAAACGAAAATGCCTATAGAGCTGTGCTCAAATTTCACATTAGGGAGTATCATAATTGTCGTAATTTTTTTTGTATTGCATAATGTAATCTACTAAGACAAGTTAACTTGCTTTTCTATTTAGCATCCCTTTAAAAAAGCAGCGAGCTCGCATCCAGTCCCTATTGCAGCACCAAACAAATTAAAAAAAAAAAGAATATGACATTTATATTGGTGAGACAATTTACATCATCTTCTGTTTATTCATTTATTAAAGAAATATCATCACAAACTTTATTTACAACAGGACTCGCATCATACTCGGAACCATGCTTTCACAACACTACTATAACTCTACTGAACTGAGTCAATGCCAGAATGAAACACAGAAACCAAGCTTGCTTATACAATGTTGAGAAGTGGGCTTGATATAAACAAGCTACACTTAGGGTAAAGTGTCTCTCTTAATTTTCCGACATAAATATAAATAGGAACATTAAATTGGTAGCATCAGTATTTACATAATTACCGACACCGTATTCACCATTCTGTAAGCAAGCAAAAAAAGAAAAAGAAAAATCATTGCACAATAAGTGAGAAATGTCATTTGGCAGTGTCTAGGTGTGGCTGTAATTGAAGTTTCACCTGTTCTGCACAGCCAGCATGAAATAGGTTACGTTCATCTTCTCAACACTTTGCAGTGACACAGCAGGAAGGTGTCGTCCACGTCCTTCAGTTCTTTTGATGCAATCTACACGGGGTGCTTTTCTCACGACCCGGCCAAATTCATGTTAATAATATGAAATGCTATGCAAAATCCACATTTGCAATTACATCAATCCACAATGTGCACATTCAGTGAAAGGCTAAATGTCACTTAGCCATAGCCACAGACATAGAATTTGAAAATGAAACTCATTAGGGCATTTTGGGCATGCATTTGCATTTTAAAGATATGGGATGGTTATGTAATATTCAGGACATGGTGGTTACTATTCAAGAATTTTTATCGTATGCCAAAATATATTCTCCATCAAAGTTAGTCCTGTCATTGTGTCAAGGCACACCACACACTGCAAAGAGCTTCTGTTTCATTTGAGCATTCAGGCAAGCCATGTTCCTTTCATTTTCTTTTATCTAGCCGGCTGATAAAGATATTGCACAGCTAGTGCATCGGACTTGTCAGAGATGGCAAACAACATATCGCTTGGGACACATATAAAAGCTTGTTGCATAAGTATGCACACATGTACACAAATATATGTCCAGAATTTTCACTGTCAAGTTTCGTATCCAGTTAGCTAAGAAGCGAATTGAGCAGAAAGGTTGCAGTGAATATCTTCAAGTGCACAGACACTGAATAGGCTAATGAGTTTTGAATAATAACCTTAAACCTTATATTTAATAACATATCTCAACATGTCTAATGAAAATGTTTAAACTTGAGGCAAG
Source organism: Dermacentor variabilis (assembly GCF_050947875.1). Classification (NCBI taxonomy): domain Eukaryota; kingdom Metazoa; phylum Arthropoda; class Arachnida; order Ixodida; family Ixodidae; genus Dermacentor; species Dermacentor variabilis. The sequence continues at coordinate 144,616,241 of NC_134576.1, read as the reverse complement.
TGCCACATTATATTGAACATTTAACTTGAAGCTTGCTGTATACCTCATCATTATATAGTAACAATGGAAACAATTTGTGTAGAAGCCTTAGCTTTTCTCTCTTTTAAGGTAACAATACTGCAGAACCTAAAAAAAAAAAATGAATATTTGCATTTGCTCAGCATTCCTACCAATGCTAGCAATAAGGTCAAAGGGAATGCAAACACAAAGATTTAGGCCTGTGTTGCTAGCATTGTTATACTGTGTGTATACGATATATTTTACCAATAAACTTAGCATCTTGCTGAGAATGCATAGCAGTGCAGCCTGTAATTCCTGAAAAGACATTTTGCAGAGTTAAAACCATATATAAAGAATGTAACTTGCCTCATCGTAGTGGAACAAAAAGTCTAAACACACTATCCTCCATAGTTACACCATGCATCTAGCACGACAGAAAAGTTTGAATAAAAAAAAATTAAGATGCAAAACAGAGACCATGCAGAGGAAACCATAAAGTCCTTAAAACACATTTGGCTAGTTTTGTAACCAATTACCCTAGTTGAAATAGCAACAAATGTCGGCAGAGAGGTACCAGAAAGCAAGTCTAATATAAATGGGATCTCACAAACATATCTCAAGTGATTACAGCACCAGTGCCCATTCAAACCTCACTGGCTGCTTCCTGCTAAGCAGCCTTTGTTGTCAAGAATATTCAAGCACTTTTAGCTTAGAAGTGCAAACAAAAAGAGTGACTAATTTCCGACCTAAATCAGACACTCAATTGCATATTGGCCCATGATGTATGTGCTAAGCAGTACCAAATACATATTGCGGTGAAAAAAAATAAAGGAACACAACTAGTACAGGATCATTGAAAATTCTGCCAGAGGGATTAAATAAAATGCTCAGTCAAATAGTAAAATATGCAAGAATGGAAAAAGTAATGAACATATAAACATTATGAAGACAAATGTTAATGAAAGGGTGAAGTCGAAGCCTTCTGAGTTGCTGTAAGATTAGGTCAGTTGCATGCTTCTGAAAAGTGCAGCGTCATGGTCTTTGGTACACACATCCTTAGTCGATCTTCCATCTCCTGCATTAAGGCCAGATCAAGCGCACATATGCCACACATAGTTAATAATAATAAATGAACTAGTGGCAGTGAAAAGATATAGTAGCTCTTGCAAAGTGAGATTCCACAGATGCATCTATGAGTGGGAGGGCCCAACATTACATTTTCATGACTGCAGGAGAACCAAAATACGAAAGGATTTTTTTTAAAAGTCTGGTCGGTCGTGATATGAAGACCACAGTGAAAATCTGATGGCACTGAGCGCAGATCTGTTGCGCAGTGTCTCCAGTATGCCTGTCGATCGCACGAGTTCCCAGTTGTCAATTCTGAGTGCACAGTGAGCATGTAAATATGCCTCAAACAGTAGCGTTGCCCACTAAGTGTGAAGTGCATGCTTTTATTTGATTTCTGCATGCTGAGGGGTGCAATGCAGCTGAAATTCATCAGGTGACTAATGTGTACGGTACAACTCTCATGAGTGACAGCAAAGTGTGGCAGTGGTGCCGGAACTTTGAAGCAGGATGCACAGACGTTCATGATGCAGGTGGGCAGGGAAGGAAGTGAGTGCCAACCGATGTTGTTGTTCAGAGAGTGGATCAGGCAATTCAAGAAAATCGTCGGTTCACAATTTCTGTGTTATTTGTTTCCCAAAATTTCACACTCAGATTTCTATACCATCGTGAGTGGGAGACTCCAGTACCACAAACTCTTTGCGAGGCGAGTTCTCCAAGAAGCTGACTGACCATCACAAAATGGGCGCTGCGCCCATTCTCTGTCTTTTGTGATGGTCAGTCAGCTTCTTAATGTTGCTCCAGCACTACCATGATAAAGGAGATCTTTTTAAGAAAATCGTCACAGGGGGACGAGACATGGGTGTTTTGAAATTGAAGAAACAAAAGAGCAATCCAAACAGTGGATTCTCTGAGAGCAAAAGAAGTCTTAGCGAACCTTCTCCAGCAGAAAGTGTATGGCTACTGTGTTCTCGGACAGCAACGGTGTTCTCTTGGTGGAATTCATGGAATGTGGCACGACTATCACTGCAGCCTCGTACAGCACGACTCTTGAATGGCTACGAAAGGCAATCTAGAACAAGCGAAGATGAACGTTGTCATCAGGTTGTCTTTCTTCACGACAATGCCCGTCCGCACAGTGCAGCTGCAACAAGGAAGCTCCTGCTGCGTTTTCGACGGGAAGTGTGATCCCTCACCGTAAAGCCCGGACTTCGCTCCCTCTGATTATACTATCTCTTTGCTCACATGAAATGCTGGCTAGGCTATGAAGACAGGAGTTTGACTCAGACAACAAGCTGCCGACCAATGTACAGAATTGGCTGAAAGCACAGCCGGCTGCCTGTGATGAGGGCATAGGAAAGTTATTAGCACACTACGAAAAATGTCTCAGTCGGTGCGGCGACTATGTAGACAAGTAGCTGGAAAGTGTATCCAAATGTTCTAAACAAAACAATTTTGATTTTCACAGTGGTTTTCACTTCACAACCGGTCGCACCTTGAAAGAAAAAAAAAAAAAAAAGCCCTTGTAGACTATGTTGTACCAGAGTTCTTTGATAACTTTTTCTGGTTACAAAACTTACGTGAGAAAGCTTACTATACTGCACAAGTAGCCAGGATGTGGTGCAGCATTGTTTAGAGGGCACTTAGCCATTGGCTGGAGAAGGGTAACTTGCGTGCACATTCAAGCGAGCTTTTCTACTGCAGTGTTGCAGGAGACAGCACAGGAAGTGGTGCATTTAGGTGAATAACATTAAGCATGCAATTCTTTAAATTAAAAGCTGCATAGAAGTTTCATTGTCAGAGAAAAAAGTTATCAAAGGACTCTGGTTTTACTTTTCATCATGGCGTGCAGGAATGATGTTACAAACCACAGAATATGGGGCCTATGAAATTAAATGTCACATTGCTCTGATACTTCAGAATTACAAGAGCAGGTCTGACTAGTTACTGCAACATTCTTGTGCAGTTTTAGAATGTGTGGCGTTCATTTGATGCACAACATGTTCACAATGTACTTTGTACTGGCCTTACTGTCAGAGGCCGTATTCACAAGTGGGCACTTTGTACAGGCCATACTGTCGGAGGCTGTATTCAAAAATTGGCACCAGCGGCCACAAGAATGCAGTATTTACATTATGGAAACTTATGAGCAACCCAAACGAGACCTTTCACAGTCACTTGGGAATGCAGACTACTTCTAGCTAAGCTGTGATGCTTAATGCATTCTGCTGTAAGCATATGAAAGCATACTAAAGGCTTTACAAGCTCAACCTGCCCGACGAATATTTTCTTCTGCCCACAGAAGAAGATGACAATGCTAGTTTGTCCACGTGGAATTTTATGTGCATGCAGAATTATTAAGGTAAAAGTGTTCATGTGTGAATACAGATCAACACACAGCTTGCAGCCAAGAACTCCTGTTAGATGCACGTGGTATCAATTAAACATAGCCAGAAAAACTGATTTGCTTACTAATACTGTTATGCCCATTTACAGTATTGTAAACCCCTTTACATGTTCCCTCGTGTAGGGCAGCAAACCAATGATGCATCAGGTTAACTCCCAACAATTTTTTTCTTCTCTCCTCTTTAGTCCTGCAGCAGGGTCAAACCATAACAGTGCTGACATCGACAGCTGTATAAAAATGTGAACGCTAAACACTTTAATTGAGAGCACTTGCTTAGTAACAAGCAATTTTTATTCCTGTGATGGGCATGGATGTTGCTCACTGACTGCAAATGCAATTTTCGCTTAACCGAAAACAGATGTGATGACTGCATCTCTCAATGGTGAGCTTTTCTCCTCGAGGAAGATTCATCAGTCGAGCAAACTTCTCTATAAAGCACTCATAGATAAATGTTTGTAAGGCTTCTAAATTGTGAAAATTTACCATATGTCGTTCAAGCCAATACACACATGAACTTTCCTGAAGGCAGCACAGTCATGTGGCCAACATTCACAAGTGACCACTATGCACAAAGTGAGCGCATGCTTGGGAAAGAACAGAAAATGTCAATGCCATTAAGGTTTCCAAACAGCAATTGTTTTAACCAAACTTTTGTACAACTGTTTATGGTGCTTTACCAACACAACTGATTTTTCTGAAGCATTGCAAACACAGTAAGAGCTTACACAGGAAACAGCAATGCCATTGGAACCTCAGTTACAAAAAAATGAAGAGAACTGCCGAGCTCTACACCTGTGTAATGATCAGTGTTTGGCTGAAACAACTAGTAGTTGTACTATCAACAACACTTATCATTACAAAGCACATCCTCCATGTTCTTCACAGCTAATGCCAAATGGTGCGACCAGAAGGTACCCACAGTGAAAGTAGCTGCACACACCACTTTTGACAAAACAGTCAAAAGCAGCCAAGGATGCCAATTGCTGTACTATGCATGTTAAAAATAAATAGAACATGTTCCCTAATTTTGCATGCAGTCATGGCTCTGTTGTGTCCATATACAACAAGTAACATAAGGAACAAAAGCTTGTGGACCATGCTGAATGTCAGCCAAACTGCTCTGCTACAGAATCGTTGACTGTTGGGCCAGCCGATGCATTGTGTGTCATTGAGCAAAATAAAAGCAAAATGAAATTATGTAGACAGGATAGAGTCCTGTACACATCGTTTCTTTTTGCCCTTACTATGCTCAACTCTGCTGCATTATCTGGCTGTCCAGACTTTAGTCGCGAGTTTGGGCCAATCATTTGGTGCCCACAGGAGCACAAAACGGACTCCCCAACAGTAGTACATGTGGCATGTTGTCATGCTAAGCAAAGAAGTTTCCCCACCTTGCAACGCATGATGCTTGTTTGAAAGCACTTCTTGTTTGACTTTCCTGAGCTAAATAACATTTTTGCTTTCTTCTCAATGGACTCAGGCTTGGTGAAGCAAAACATGCTGTTTGAAACCTCTCGAATGACCATCTCTGCTAGAATGAAATTGATGTGCGCAGCACTCACTCGAAACCAGAATGCTGGACCACTAGGTGTTGCCGCAACGCAGCCTCGTTGGTGCTCACATGGTCTACAAACTTCTGTCTCCCCAAGCCAGCATACCCCCTAAATTCACGCATATAATGTTACAATGCATTGATGGCTCAGAATCATGTACAAGTGGTCAAAGTGCACACAGCTGACCAAGTCGACCACTCTACAATGCAGACGACACTACAGCAGCCACCAGATCTCCATTTGGCACAGGCGCTGTTTTGTCGTTTTTGCCCAGGACAGCCAACAGATCACGCACGCACTTCACTTTTTCACGGTCGACGGACAGCTGTTCTTGCTGCAGTGCAACTCGACGTTCCTCCAGACACACGAGCCTCTGCAGTAGGCTGGTTGTGTCAGCCTGAGAGGAAGAGCCATGGCGTGCTTTCTTGGCACTAGGCTCGTCATGCTCAGTTGGTGTCTGTGTGTGCACCGAATTGCAGAAGCGCAGCACCTGCAGAAGGAAGTGCAATGGGTCGGGCAAGAGGGGTTCTCTGTAAGGCTTTTTATGTTTCAAAGCAATGTCCAAGTTATGAGAAACAGTGCCCCAAAAGGCTCCAAATTTGTTTTGACCGTCTCGAGTTACTCAATGTGCACAAAAATCTGAGCAGAAGCGTTTCTCCATTCTATACTTGCCATATTGCATTGCACTGATGCATTGAATCATGCACAAGTTAGCAGTCCATTCATATTTGTGTGTAGTGCACAGAGATAGTTAAAAGAGGTCTATATGATATAAACATCTTGCATCTCCAGTTTTGTGTGAATGGGCTCATCTGCATATTTACGAGTTTACATGTTAAAGGGACACTAAAGCGAAACAATAAATCAGTTTAGACTAATGAAGCATTGTTTGAGAACTCTGCAGGCAGTCATTTCAAAAAAATAGTTTGATTATTAGATGAGAAAATGAAGGTCCAAGTATCAGTATTTCAATTTCGCGCTGAAACTCCAGCGCCGGTACGTCAGCATGACGTCAGGGATTCCAAAGTATGTTTTCGCATTTGGGCCACGTTGGCTGAATAAAGGTTCCCGAAATTTGCCATGTTTAATATTTGGTTCCTTTAGAACACAATGTAGTCAATCTGTACCGCTATGTATAATGAGTAGGCCCTAGAAGATGCCATCAAAATTCAGGACGTCACAGCCCCCAGATGCGGGAACTTAAGTAGGCGTCGCCACCCGTATTTCGTTCTTGCGCTTTTTCTGGCTTACCAAACGTCTTATCGTTGTAAGAGCGGTGTTTTTGGTGTGATAGAATGGTAATTTACTGATGGAGAATAAATAATTTTTCACTTTAGTGTCCCTTTAAACTATTATGTTTTGCAGACAAGCTACACAATGGGGCATTGCACACATATGCACTGCACAGCGAGATCACTAATGGTCATAGTGCGCTAATTATTTGTGTCTGAACTGTGCCATGATCACGCGAGCGCTATAGAGATGCCAACAATGCTCAATTCCATAATCAGATATATTGCCTTTAGCAAGACAGCTAACACAAAATTCAAGTTCTCATCCAGGACACCAGCACTATTACAAGTGTTGAATTATTAGTGAATCCTTTAAACTGTCTCCTCACCTGTTAATTATTTTTGCACTAATCTCTAAAACGCTCGTGTCCTGTGCCTTGTGGAAACGTTATAATGATCCCCTGGTGGTGAAAATTTAATCCGGAGCTCTCCACTGCGGCGTGCCTCATAATCAAATCGTAGTTTTGGCACGTAAAATCCCAGAATTCAATTCAATTCGCACTAACTCTGCCTGAGAGCAGCCTATTTCTCTCTCCGAAGGTGAATAAAGGTGGCCAATTGTATCGGCTGACCGATTGCCAGCTGGTAGCTGATTTACCTATCTCTTTGCTACACTCTTAAGCAAAATTACACCCTTTTGCCACAACAATAATCGTCATCTGTCTTGTCCGCATTTCCTTTCTTTAACGCGGCGAGCCCGGTACTTCCAAATCACGAATCAGCATGACAGAGCATTCTCGACAGGAAAGTAGCGAGCGCTGCGTTTTCAAGGAAGGAGACGCAAGAAAGACAGATTACTTTGTTGTGGCACACCCGAAAGGGTGTACATTTGCCTATAAGAGTGTAGTCATTGGTGTAGTTGCTGCCCGCATTTTAAGCTGCAACAAGTGGTAATGGCCTAATGATCCAGCTAGATTTCTGCGGAACATTTTCCCCCCTTTTCTGCAGGAAACTTATTACTAAAATATGGCTGCTCCTTATAGTGTAGTTATGATGTGAACTTGGGTAATTGCCGTTGGATAATTTGCGACAGTTACCTGCAGCTCTTCCGACGAATCTCGCGAGTTACTTGGTGGCGGCTGAGGCGGCTTCACCGGTGTGATGGACACTTCGCGATTCAACGCCACGATGGTCAGGCCAGCCGCTGCCGTGTTGATGCCGACCGAGGAGCTCACGGACGTCATTGTAGGCGTCAGTGACCGACGCGCAGTATTCTCCTGCTGCAGGAAGGTGTCGGTCGTGATAGATCGCACACTTGTAGGGACGATTTGGAGTTGCAGAGGCTCCTGCGACGCTTGCGACATCGGTGGGCGCGAGCGCTCGCCGGGCCGCTCTGCAGCGCCAAGCGCTTTCAACGCGGCTAATTCGTACGGCTTGAACGGCGTCGAACGCTTGCCCTGGCGCAGATCGGCGACGATGCCCGACCACTTGCGCCGGACTTCGTCGTCGGCCCTCTTGAGCCGCTGGGACACTTCTTCCCAAGCTACGCGCTTCGATGTGCCGTCCACTGGGCCCAGCAGCACGGAGGCGCGGGCTGCGATCAGTTCCACGAGCTGGTCGACGTCGCTTGTCGTCCACGGATGCTCGGCAGCAGTGGCCGGAGGCTGCGGCGAGCTAATGCTACTTTGCGCCTGCGAAAATGGTTGACGCCTCGGCGTTGTCCTCAGCCGTGCAAAACCTCCTCGATTCTTCTCCATCGGTGCGCGATGACCGACGTCCTGGCAGAATCATGAGCCACTCGTGTGTCGTTTCCGCGCTGTAATACACAGCGGCCTCACGAGTCACTTGCGAAGCACTTTCAACGCGTGGTTCCGTGTGCAATAGACGCCGGCGAGGGTACCCGCGAAGTCGCACAGCGCAGGTAATCAAAACGAGGCGCGCGCTTCGCAATAAATATGTTTGTTGTATTGACATGAAAAATATACGTGTACTTCTCAGACAATCGCCTGAACATTTAACCGTTACAAATGCTGGAGAGCGTTGCCCAGCGATCAAGCTAGAGTATGCTAGAGTGATCATAGCACAGAACACCCGAGGAGCCATGAGGAGTTAGCCTAGTATACCAGCGCCCGCAGCGCCACAACGTTGCTGTACGGCGGCATTAAGAACCATCATTCGCGCGCCACGGCATCCGAGATTACGCGCGCTTGCGCTCTGGCCTACCCATGCGGCGCGCGCGCGCCCAGCTGCCCCGAGGTGAGTCCTTATTTTTTTGTGCCTTTCTATACCCTTATCTATTGATGTTGTAGTATCTGTAGTCCGTACTTATGTTTATTCATTTATTTTTCTGAACAAATCATCTGTGTTCGCACACCATCCATCGTCTGTGAACGGGCAGCTTATCGCAGATGGCAGAGCTTAAGAGGAAGCTTTAGCTCGGGCCCAACACCGACATGGCCTGTTCAAATACATGTAAAACGCAAAAACGCTTTTCTGAGATAACCCCTGGACCGATTTTAATGAAATTTGATGCATTTGAGAGAAAGTTAAATTCTAGTGACTGTTGAAAGCGGAATTTCGATTTAGAGCCTGGATTTTGTTTCAAGAATTTTAAAGTGATCGCAAGGTATATATATATATATATATATATATATATATATATATATATATATATATATATATATATATATACCTTGCGATGTAATACCCTCTCCAAGAGGCCCTTTAGGGTATTTGAATAAATATATATGTATATATTATAGACTACGAAGTTCATAAATTTTCTGTAAACGGCATCCGTTAGACCATTCAAAGCGGAAAAATTCGATATGTCAATTTATATCTTACGTGAATTTGTTACGTTGTGTGCAAGGGTTCTGCAAAAGCAGTATTTCCATATTAGATTTTTTTCAGATTCATGTTTAACATGAATTTTTTCCGCTTTAGATGCACTATCAGATGCGATTCACAAAATTGTGATATTTTTCCTTGCTGAGTTAGCGAGTTGTAAACTTGATAGTTTCGTTTTCTGAAAATTTTCTATTTTTACAAATATTTAATAAAAAATTTACGGCCTAATTAAAAAATTCGATACCAACAGTCACTAGATTTTCAGTTTTTCTTTTAAATGCAACAAACCTCATCAAATTTGGTGCAGTGGTTGTCAAGAAAAACGAATTCTCCTTTTACATGTATTTAGATAGGAGCATCCGAGCTAAAGCTTCCTCTTAATCGTGCATTCACTGCCTCATGGCAGCATTCTACTAGGCACAAATGACACAAACGTAATGCAGCATGAGGCTGGGAAGTACTCTGTATACTCACCAGTGGAGTTACTAGAAAAACAAGTTTCTTAGCGACTACTCTCCAGTTTTAAATCGCACAGGGTGGCACACAAAAGTTGAATTTTTCTCGAACGTGAAAAGTGGTTGCGTGAAGCCACTAGGGCTAGACTTAGGTGAAGGAACCCGGAAGATGGTGTGCAGGTGCTCAAATTAGCTTTTGACAAAGACTCTGCTCTCAATTGCTAAGCTGGCCCTGATATCACAAGGTGGCTTAGTCACCAACTGCAGCCTATAATTTACTATCTCAGAGCAGCTTCGTGAGCTTGTTGAATGGACTTTCACTGTTTGGGAAACAATGCACTAACGTAGCAATTGCTTGAAGATATTAATGCTCACAATTTGTTACACCAAACAAGCTTATAGGCACATTTGTTGCTATAACTAAAGGATGACAAGAGGCAAACAGTTATTACTTGCCATATAATGTGTTTGTTTAGGGCACTAACAAAAATTACACTGTGGAATTTGCAATTATATGGAAATTATTGTACTGATGCTGCAGTAATTATGATTCTCTGAAAGTGGAACATGTTGCAAAAAGATTCACAATTGCAGAGTGCATCATCAATTACAACTGTTTTCTATGAAAGTACACCATTTACCAAAGTAATGCAAAACTCAAAAAGAACAGTGTTTCATATAGCACACTGCTTTCATGATGTGCCACAAATGAAAAGAAAAAAGAAAATCCTGGTGCTTGCTGATGTCACTGCAATAGGAGGGCAGAATGAAATGAATGAAATTACATTTTTATTGATGCCAAGGTATATGTACACAGACAAGTGCCTAGGTGAAGAGTCAGTCTGATAATTCGAGGCGCTTGAACTTGTCATGGTCATAGAAGGATGCCTTGACAATACGACCACCGAAGTAACGGCCGTTGGTGTCAACAACAGCTGCAAAGCAAACGAGAAACCACTTGAAAGCAACTGCAAGAACAGTGTCAAGAATTTCTTTAAATGATCTTAAAACTGCAGAGTCCCTAGTAGTGTTCCATGACAATATATTAATACACTCAAGGAAATGAGTCAAACTTGCATCAGTGCCATTTTTGCAAAAATATAGACCAGATTTTTTTTATAGCCTCATAGTGTGAGTGTCAGCCGATCTGTTATTCTCAACACCAGGTGCTGCCTTCTGGCAGGGTCTGTGGAAGATGAAAGAAAATGGTTGTACTTGCTGTGCGTGCTTGCTTGTTGTAATGTTTTTAGATCTGTTCTTACAGCACCCGCTCAGCTGTTTGTCTTCTGCATATCTTGAGAAGTGGAATGTACAAAAGTTATCCATCTGGCAGCACTGTGCCATTGTAGGCTGCAACAACAACCAGGAGAAGAGGATGCGGCTCATGCAACAGCCCTGCGACTTACACTACGCAGAGACACGAGAAGCATGCCTTTGTGAGCTACACAATAGTGTGCATCCTGCCTTCCTATGCTGCAGGCTTAGGATAACAGTGCCTTGTTATTTGGCCCTTCATGGTCGTTCAACATTTTAGTTTTGAGTCTGCCAGGTTCACTTTCCGAATGGAAAGCCCATGACTGTCAACCCGTACCCAAAACTGCATTTTGGATACAAAAGAAATGTAAGCACAAAGTGATCAGGTGCATCTGTTGACTTCGTAACTTGCACAGTGCTTGTTACATTATGGTAAATGTAACATGAATACACGAAACTTGACGGTTTTTATGTCCTGTCTTTTTAATGTACATGAATGAGAAGCATTCAAGTACTCGTGACCGCGAAAAGGCATATGAGTAGCGTGCACAGAAGCATAGCTGTGCATCCATCAATGTCACACTTGTGTGTGCAATGTCGGGATGGTTGAACTGCTTAACTGTGTGATGCTCACACTCAGCTACACGAGAAGCATTGTTCAGTTGCTCCTGACAGAGCTGGTGCTCCTTTCAACAATGTCATACGTGGATACACAAGTTATTGCATGTTCTCTATTGACGGTGACGAAAAAAAAAGGATAAAAATAAAGAAAGTGCAGGAACACGCAAATTAATATGTAATGCTTCTATATCGCAAACACTGTAATGGCCCACTAATTGGTCATGTTGCTCAGTGTGTTAGTTCTCTGTGTGACTAGAGCTTATACAGACCATGGGTGCGATCGGAGATATTTTATTCGATACGCGTTCTGTTCGGTTGATGCAACGTCAAAAAGTGGCAGTATGCAAAATTTGTGACAACGGGGCGGAGAGAGCAGCCAATCAAGAAGCGGTGACCTCCCCGGAAGTTTACTTCCGTCATTTGTCGTCTGCTTGCAGACAGTATACTACAAAACGAAATGTTTCTCTTCTTACAAATGAATGAAATCTTTATCTAAAAAAATGTATTTTTTCTTCTCAAGCCCAAACTTGTTTTCAAATACAGTAGTAGTATGCGTGACTACTGCAATTTATAGGTACCGTACTAAGTTTCTTTGCGTCGTTCCTAGGTGGTGTCGCGCGCAGTGAGAAGAACAAAGAAAAAGAAACGACGGGAAGAGTGGCACACTTTTCAAGAAGCAGCGACAACATTCCAGTGGCTCACTGGCACCGATGATGGTGTCGATTTCGCTGTACAACCAACGAATTATTTGTTTCGAGAAACAAAAACGACGCCGGAATTCAATTTCTACCATTTCTTCAAACGCGTCTCGCACCACCACCCGCTCTCCTCCTTCCTCTAGAACCGCCAGCGCAACAACCTAAGCTCCCCACGGAAGCACCATTTTCTTGAATTAAACTATGGATTGGATCGAAACGTGCCATGCCGCAGCCGCCGGTTGGATCCAATCCAATCCACCAGACGCGCCATGCGAAGCTGTATGATCGCTCCAAACTTCCCAGCTCCTGTCGGGCTCGGCGCCTAGCAGACGAAATGCACGGTGGGAGGATGATTGACAGGAGCGTGTCGTCATTTTTACGTCACCAAAAACGTGGCCGCGCCCCGCGGCTGGCGACGTCGGCGCAGAGTAAGCCAATCGCGCGCGCCGGTGACCGAACGAACGCGCCGAACAATCATCTCCGATCGCACCCCATCTTGCTCATACTTCGTGTCTAACACGTAAACATGCGTAACGTACATAAGTGCTAGACCTTTCTTTGCAACTGTGCGCAGCGAGCAATAACATAGAAAATCACTTTAATGTACTATTACCAATAAATTGCCACCAATAATTTGTGTTGTATATTTTATAGACAAAGCAAGGTAAAAATGTAGCATGAAATATGGTGGTAGTATGTGGCACAAACATGCTGCTCACTTTTTAAATTGGGAAGTACAGCATACTAGATGTCTAGTGTTTTTCAGGCACTTCCCCAAGGCCTCTAAAATGGGTGTCAATATGCAGATACTATTGCAGAAAAAAAGATTGGCTAATTGCAGTAAAGCAGGAGACGTTGAAGGGTGCTCTCGCTAAATTACCTCTGTGGTATAATTTTGTCATCTCAAATGTGATTGCATTAAAGGCGCCCTGAACCACCCCTCGGGCTTGGTGAAATAACATAGTCTGCAGGTAGCATACGCTGTTGTGAACATCTCAGCCAAGTTCTGCTGTCATACGCGGCCTGTGGAGCCCGCAAGCGGAGCGCGAAGTCACCTTTCTCTCAAACGATGTCGTTTTGAAAACTCCATGATCCTCGCTTTTTTCTGTGTGCTCTATTTCATCGCAAAGCACACTCCAATACGTGGCTGCTATTGGTTGCTGCGCTCGGATACACCGCGACAGCCGTGAGGTGCCGCGATGAGTCCAGTGGCTAAGCGCACTGCGGCTCTCTGAGGACAGCCGCGTTTGGCTTACGTTTAGCGCAGCATAGGCACCAAATCGGAAATTTGAACTGCATGCCACGGTGACGTCTCCGCCGTAGCCTTCGCAGTGCAAGGCATTGGAGGAGGAAGGGGAGCACAGCGGAGGAAGGGGAGCACAGCTGAGGCCATGTTCGATTGCTGATAACTCCGCTTCTGCTGAACGCATTGAAGTATTTTTTGTGGCAAAGTGGTTCTGAAGTAGCCTATCTTCAATTCAAATGTCTTTCTCCACTTCGATAAAAAGTCGTTCAGGGCCCCTTTAAAGAAGATTCATTTACTGACTTGCAGAGACTACAAGACAGCTGCAGTGCTTTTGTAACCCGCAATCGCAGGTGACTGACAACCACAAAAGTGCTGTGACCCGTTTTTACCTTCGCCGCTCTTACAGTTCCTAGGCAGTGCTTTAAACACTTTAGCTATCATCATCATCATAAAGAAACGTGGTGGCCGTCAGACACTGAAAATTCTGGTCTACAACACAAACATTTTCTACTAATCAGCCTAAAATTACATGCCTTGAATACAACCGAAAAGGTGAGAGGCACATTTTCCAAGGCAAATAATTTCATTCTCAAGAATGGGAGTAAGCCAATGCTAACCTTAACATGTTATTTCATAAGCAGACTTCTCTACTTAACTATGATGTATAGTGGTGCAGGACAGTGCTATGCAAAGGCAAGGGCGAGGGAGTTTCTATGGTAGCACTCATGGATCGTAAAAAGGTGATCAGTAGCAACAATGCACAGAATGAATCAAAAGTTCGACAACTGGTTACAGTGCATCATTTCAGTTTTTCTCAGCCTTTGGTTGTATGTAGTGTTGTGTTTTATTGTTTATTCATAACACTCACAAGCTCCATTGGTGGAGAGGGAAGTTACACAAGAAGAGCTATACGTAGTTGCCTAGTACAGTGTAGCACAACAAAAGAATGTGACACTGTGAACTCAACTGTAAGCTGAGGGACAGCCTCAGAGTTACGCATATTGTAGCCATTAAAATCAGAAGTAGTGGCATCTATGTGAACATTCAAAATTAAGCTTGAACTGCGTGCCATGGTGGCGTTCAGTAGGCAAAGCGTTGTGTGCACCACTCCGCTTTGCCGCAGCCTTCACAGTGCAAGGCACTGAAGAAGGAGTGAGAGCATTGCAAAGGGGATCACAGGCAATCTTTGACTGCCAATAACTCTCCTTCTGCTGAATGCATTGAAGCACTTTTTGCTGTACAGTATTTCTGAAATAGTCAGTTTTAATGTCAAATACATATCTCGACTTCAATATAAAGTGGTTCAGGACCCCTTTAAAAGGAATCTTCACCTCAAATATTCCTACATATTTGAAATGCAGAAACAGTCTTATTAAGAGTATTTCGAAATACTTAAGTGGTTTGTTGTGATGGCTCATACCCGCAAAAAAGCAGCGTCTAGGCCAGTGAGAATCAGGAATGGCTCATACCCCCATAACCAAGCAAAGATGCAAGAAAGAGAGAATGAAAGAACCTTTAGGTAGTGCATTAGGTGCTCGCATGTGTCGTTGAGGAGGTCGACCTACAGCGCCATATGTCTACTTCACACTGCGGCTTGTTACTTACTGCAAGAAGCCTGACCCCTCCGATCGTATAACTTAATGCACCACCATGTGTGCAGCAGCAAGTGTTACAGGAGTGTAACATGCTGCTGAATTTTTTATGTCTACTACAGAATTGACCTGAACAAAAAAATGAAATTGTAATGACCTCGAGAATAAATCTTTCATTTAGGCTGTGTACTTTCTGAAAAGAGTGCTGAAAATCAGAAAACTTCAAGGAACTGATTCCACTTTTGCAACTTAAACTCAACAATATGTATACACTAGTGTAAGCCGCATTTATTAGAACGTCTAAAAAACAAACTTAATACAACCTATACCAAGCAATGGTTTTGTGTAAACTGCACACTAACACTTAACATTTGTGAACTTTCAACACTCCAATTACATATTACAGTTTCATTACATGGTTGCAGCCTTTAGTTTTGGTGTATATTTGTCCTGTTGTAAATGTTGTGCTTCAATTGCCTTGCAACTTACCGAACTGCAGGTAAGGCCCAAGGAGTTTTGTTTGTCTTGTTGTTTATGCTTTATTATTTTGCTCTTTCTTTTCTTTTTTTTTGCTGCTTAGGCAAAATAAATTGATCTGAAGTGTAAAAAAAGAAACTGAAGCCGTATGCAGGTCAAAGCTTCCTTTCAAGAAGCCAAAATACTGAAACTAGCAAGCAAAGTGTAGCTGAATACTTCACAGAATATTTCTGGCATTTTCAAACTTCTGCAGCCTGCCTATACAGCTTCTACATTACCCAGAATCCAGCTTACCTTTGATGGCAGATGCCATGCTCTTGAACTCTATAAAGATACGCACAGCATCTTCATCAGCAACGCCTGGCATTTCGTAGATGAGACAGCGCACCACTTCTCCGTACTTGGAGCACTCCTCTTTTGTCTCTGGCTCAAGATCGTCATCGACCTCGCCGGGCCCCACCATATTCTGCATGTGGTAGCATAGTTGAAGCAATCAACACATGAGAAATCTTCACAGCAGGCAGTGTGTGCTGAACTCTTCAGCTGGCCAAGAGACTGGCTCCAAGCAAGCCAGTGTCACAGTTGCCAATGCAAATGCACATATGTGCTCTGATTGGGCACTTTATGACAAAATTGATATAGTTTCCTCAGAAATTTGCAGTGGGAACTAATAATGTGCCATTATTACTATGCACCCACAAATTTACTTTTGATTAATTACTTTAACAAACATATTGCAGCTGCATAATTGAAGCTAGTCTATCCAAAGGGCCACATCCATTTATAGCTGCCAATAAACAGTAGAACCTCTTTGGAACATTCTGGAAAAGAAATGTGAGAAAAAGCCTGGGAAAACCTACAATCCAAAGTCACTAAAAAATTTGGCAGACTCAACTGCAGTTGACATCTACGTGATGTGAAGCATTGTGCAAATCATTACAGCAAGAGGCACAGAAGTACGCTGAGTTGGTGGGGCTGAGCAGCCCGTGACCCATGTTGTTGTTTTTGCGGCTTCTGCAAGCTTACATTTGCACTCCTCGAATTGCGCGTGCATCAGCAGCTTCGAGCGGGGCAATTTGACGGCAAGTTTTGATGTGCCCACTTGGCGTGAATCGTTGCAGCACGAGACATCAGTGCATATCGATCTGGTGAGGCCTGAGTAGCCCGAGATGTGCATTGTTATTTTCCTATTCTTAGTGTTTCAAGATTAACCAAATTGAGCTGGTGGGCAATGCTGGAACACAATACTGCCAGAGCAAAACATGACGCTGTCTTCATGCCCTCCCGCAGCGGGGAACGGTGGCACAATAGTTATAGCCTCCTAAAAGCATGCAGCATACTTCCAATGGTACACAACCATGCGTGCTGTGACACATACAAGTGAAGATGCTTATCGCAGTCGGGTTGGCGGTGATAGCTGTGAATGCGGTGTGCGACAACTCGCAAGAAGATTTGCTGGTACCGAAACAGGAGATTGAGTGGGCACCAGCGGGCAAGTACTGTGGGGAAGCTGTTCCGGCAAGCGGCTACCGTTATAGATTGCGGGCGCATTGCACTTTTTGTTGTTTACATGGAGTCTAGTGGTTGGAAAATGTATGATACAATTGCAGTTTGGCGATGCACTGGATGTTGGCGCCAAAAGACAGTGTTTTCCGGGAATGTATCAACCGGCAAAAAAAAAAGTGTAACTGTACTGGGTCATTTCTTGTGTTCTTCATCATGAACGTTGGTGCTGGGAAATTGCACGAAGCAGGATTATATCAAGAAGGTTCCACTGTATTTCTCGGACACAGAAGGGGGCTGCTGAAATGCCTGAATAACTCGACTGTTCCTCCCATACCCTTGCCCAAAAAAAGAAAACAAGATTCAAAGAAAAAATGAATTGTTGTTTGTTTTTTGCAATCGCACCGGTATGGAAAATTTATTTCAAGAGCTTTGCTCAGTTTGTGGATCAGTGAAGAACTTGATATTACGTAGTGGTTGAGGACTTTTCGAGTTCACCTGTTGCATGGGCTGATGTGTAGTTAACGTACTGTTGCACTGCCGTGTAGCGTTAAAGCCACATGCAACCTTGATTGCATGACATTAGAAGTTTAGGCTGTGTTGCATGAACTCAGTTCAGAGCTTTCTGCCTACATGCGAACTCACTCCATTCCATGCAATAAGTGTATAGACAAACTTTGTAGGTCTGTTTGCAGCAGTTGCCAGCTGGTTGCCCGGGGACTCTCACATCATTTCCACAGCGTTAGCCGTGCGCATGATGTCAAGCCCAGTCACTAATAAGCCACTTGTAGGAACATATTATCAGCAAGCTTCCAGTCACAGCGTGCCACCCGCCAACACACTAAGGAGTTAGGCTTACCAAGTATTGTATTGTTGGGAACTCACTGTCATAGTTAAGTGTTGCCTTGTAAATAAAAAAGTTAGTCCTGCCTCAACAGTGAATGCAAGGTCACAAGAACAATCTGAATGGTGCAATTTTGTTTACAAATGCCATTTTTGCAACATATTTCATGTGCATAATGTCCGAAAAATTGAGTGAGGCACCTACCAAAATTTTGGTTGCCATTATGCATTGGCTATGTGGACAAGATGGCAATGTCACTGAACTGTCTGAAGAATCCAGCTGGTGTTATAAACCAAACATCTGAAAAAACAGCTGACGAATGTCGTAGGAAAACATACAACTAGCTCCAGCTTTGAGATATGCCCCTAAATACTTGTGCAGAAAAGCACTGATGATTCATGCATAGTTTTCTGTGTGCACTGCAGGACAAAGTTATTTTGTGTATTCCATGACAGGGTGTCCAAATGCTTTTCACAACAGAGTGACCTGGATACAGTGGCTGTGTGAAGGTGGACACTAAGGCCACCATAAATGACAGTCTAGTCTAGAGGTGGGCGAATATTTGAAGTTTTGAATACGAATAGAATATTGCACGCTAACAATTCATAGTCATATTTGAAAATGAACTATTTGGTATTTTTGAATATCTAAACTAACCAGATTTTTTGCAAGAAATGACTGTTAAAGTATGGTTACTCTCCTCTGTCTGCTAGGCAAAGTACAGTTAAACCTCTATATAACAAAGTTGGTGAAATTGTCAATTTACTTCGTTATAAATAATTTTCGTTATAATGAAATTCAATATTTTATGCAAATAAGTAAAGTTGTTGATGAATTTTCCTTACACAGAAAGGTTCGAAACATTTTCTGAATTATCAGGCAATTGAAAAAAAAAAAAATCTCTGAATGAGAAAAAAAAAATATTTAGTTGAATTTGAGAGTCAGTGACGAAAGATACGGTTTCATACCACGCTGACAATATCGTCACATCAGCAGCACGAGGGGAAGCCAGTCACGCTTTTGCATCCACTCCACCCCTGTGGCTACTAATAGTGTCATCTGCAGTGCGACGACGCTTATCATGAAATGCATCAGCAGTGGGAGCGAATGCTTTGTCTGCTTCTCGCTTCAACGCATCTCTAAAGCTGGAAGACAGGGCACGATGCCGCACCATCTCAGCTTGCCCATGCAGCAGATTACCTTTAAAACAAAGTGCTCGAGCTGCGTATGAGCTCAGCTGCTCCTCCTTCCGCCCTCGAGAGAAGTGGTTCTTGTGGGAAAGGAAGAAAGGCTGGCATTATCTTCTGAAACGTATGCGGGAGCATGGGTTGCAGCGCCAACAGGGTGGTGGAGATGGGATCAAAAGAAAGAGAGTGTAGGAGAGAGGAAGGTCGTCCCAGCAGCACCACATTACAGAGAGGTCGCTCCCCTCTCCCCTTGCTCGCGTGGGAAGGCAGTGCTCATCAAGCCACCATCCTTCTCAGCTCACTCTTGCACCTAAAGCATACAGTGCGCAGGATGTGATAGGATCTTATCGCACTTGAACTTTATATGGAACGTGACGCTGCTCCACTGCAATCACGTGGCACGTGATTTGAGAGGCGTCTTCGAGCCCGATGTAATTCAACCATTTGACCATCTGCACTCGAGGAAGTTTCTATTTATTGTCTCCGTATTCCTTCACAACAGCAGTGAAATCTTGCTATAGTATTGAAATCATGTATATTGAGGTTCAAAATATATGGTGTTCTATGAACGAGTTTTAAAAGTTAAATGCAGTAGACTTCCATTTATTCGATCCCGAGTGAAGGTCCCGAGTGAAGGTCCTGGCTGGCGCCCATGCATTTCTATGCGTCCAAAGTTTCGTTATTTCGATCCTAAAATTGGCCTTCGCCTGATAATTCAGACTTGCCAGTCAGCATGCACGCATGCACCTGACCCCTATGGTGACCCAATTATTGGTAATGTCTATCTTGGTGGAGCTTAGGGGGCATCGAATGCGTTGAACACATGTCGTCACCCGTCAAAAACACCTATCTTCAACCAGCCCTAGAAAGATTTTCAAGCAATAACCACAGCTCACAAATGTCAGATTACGGTATTTACCTCCAATTCTAACGAGCACCTTCTTTCATATTTTTTTATTAAAGAGAATTGGGGTAGAAATTGCCTGCACAGTGCAATCTATTTTTCTCATTTTCTTGTGCTGCCCTCTGCCGCCCCACCTCTGAAAACATTTTGGAAGGGTGCCGGGGCTTTCACCAGTTGATTTGTGTACCTGTGCCCTTGTTGAGTGTCTGTCGGTCATGCCTTTCATGGATCGCAAATAATTATTAATGGCTTCCCCAGGGCGGCATGTTGTTCCCTGGAAGCCGTGTAGAACTTATTGACTACTGCGTGAGCAGGCCTGGGTGCCCTGTTGTGTTAACAGTGCGGCCGATAAAGGCACGTAGAGTTCTGTCTCTAGGTGCAGCTGCCTTGGAGTTTGTTGTCGCTGATTTCTGCACTTGCACCTTGTTTTTTAAAATTCTTTTTGCACATTCTTTAGACATTTTGCATACTTCACTTCACTTCACTTTATTACCTTAAAGGCCCCCAGGATTGGGGGTATTACATAAGGGGTGGGTAGCTATTAAAATAAATTATATACACAAGGGAAAGATGTTTAGGTACAAGTTTGCTCGCTGGTAAATATGTTAATTATACAGTTCAAAAACGTCGATGGGCAGGTGATTGCGGCGTCTTCGAGCACAGCCTTCTGTGTCGGATTTACCAAAGCAGTGCACTTGTTTACATAGACATCCACAACTACGGACCGTTGTTAGCGTAAAATATTTAGAGAAAGGGGCATCACTGATATGAAATAATGACAAAACGTAGTAAAATACATATCTGCGCATATGAGTCATGTTGTTCCACCCTGAGACGAGTCGAATATGAGCGGCCGAGCCGCCTAAACAACGTCAACTATGATCCAGATAAATATACTACGGGCTCTTAATTTATTACTGATTCTCTTTTTTCTTTAACTTCATTATACTTACCATTTGTGCATGTCATAAATCATTGCTAGAGAAAACTGAGCTCGCATAATCACTCACTTATAGGTTGTGTTGTTCTATTGCGAAAACGCGGATGCCATTGCTGACACTGTTGGTAACTGAGCGAGGCAGTTGTTTATGTCTGCTGTACTGAATGCACCATCTCTTGTTTCCCGTTTGACGCAGAGGTAAACAGTGCATCTCTTGAATTAAGAAATGTGTCAGTATACTAATACATACAGACTCGCCCACCTACGTAGCGAATGCAACCAGCAACCTACGTGAAGTAGAGGTATTCTGTGGTACAGATGTTGGCACAGCTCTACATTGCCACTTATTGTGTATGTGCTGTGCAAAGTGAAGAGTACAGTATAGTAGTTGGAGAAGACAGTTTGGATAGTTGGTGCTCATTACAGACTTCAGGCGTATGGCATCGGCCTCACTGGGTGATGTGAATGATACCAGGTGCATCCGGTGCTGGTACCATAGATGCACAATTTGTCGCACCACCTCAAGAAGGTAGCAAGTAAGTGTGGTGTTCCAGTCATTTTCTCGGCACCACAGAAACTGTTGAAAATGTGCCACATGGGGAATGAAGGTCAACATACTGATGTCCGTTTGAAAAACCGTGTCACGCGCTTTGTTAACTGTCATCCCTCTACAATGCGGCAAGTGCTATATTGGCCAAATGGGTCAACCGACCCGGCGGCCAAACGACCGCTTGCGGGAACATAGGGCAGCTGTCGGTGCCTTAGCGGCTGGTGGCTATCTGGACCGATCATTGCCGTAAGTGCTCGTTTACCGCGCAGTTTCATAGCACTCATGTGCTCAGGCGGTTCCAGAGCCAGGTCGATAGGGAAATGTTCGAAGTGTTTTGCATCAAAAAAGCAGGTGATAGGTGTGTAAGCATCCCATCCGTGGTTCTCACCAAGAAAGAGTGTTCGCATATCAAAATTAACCTGTCCATTGATTTGTTCCAATAGCTCCTGTGTTAGAGTGGGGAAGGAGAAAAATGAATGTTCTTCTGTGCGTCAAGGTTCTGCACATCCCATGAATCCTATGTTTCTGTGTAGTAAAGATTTCAGTTGAAGTCTAGCGTTCTGTCCTGAGTGCTTCTTGCTGTCGTGCATTGTGCTTTTCGTGCTAGTTAATGATGTCTGAAGTCTGTAGTACTGTATAGAATCATGTAAGGGCTGTACCCCAACTTGGCAGCCCAAAAATATTGAAAAAAAAAAAATTTCCGTCAGACAAGCAATCGTGTTTGGTGCCCCATTGCTGCGCGCGTGTCGGCGAATTTTCGCACACTGTGCAGCCAGGCATGCGCTGCCACCAGCAAGTGACGGCCAAGGCTGCAAGAAGACTTCGTCAACAATGGGATGTATTTAAATGTTGCCTGATCGTAACGGAAGGATATTTTCATTAAATTTCCTAGCCATCAATGAAAGGTGACAACTCGTGGCACAGTACGGACCAATCAGTGGTCCGGACGAAACCCTTGCTACTTTCTGTTTTAAAGTGGAGTTGCAGTCTTACGCTACGCACGTTTTCTGCACTGCACCGATGTTGAGCTACCAGTGCAGTTCGAATGCCGTACACGACCCAAGTGGTTGCAGCAGAGCGTGTCCAAGCATTTATTTTCTTTTTGGGGGACTTTCCCCCAAGATCAGGCGGTGCATGTGACCCTTCCGAAACATTCTGCGAGCAATCCACTAGGGTAGGGCGCATGCGCTGGTGTGCGCCGTGAAAAAGGCGGATTGGATACAAAACCAAGACTGCCTTCGCGGCGTTCGTATGCTTTACCGCATAACACAGATGTACTGCCACGATGTTGACGCTAAAAACCGTGTGATGAAGCTGACCTTATGAAACCAGCTGCCACTGTGCAACACGTTTCTTGCTAAGAAATCGGGTGTGCATCAGATTTCCACTTTGTTCAGGAGCTTTAATGTAATTTGTAGAGTAGTTTTCTACTTTGCACACATAGAATGTTTGTACGTTTGATACGGGGGCATGTTAGACTCTGACAAATATTGCCAAGTGAATCAACAGTGTTTTTTGACATTTTTTTATGTGCAAACATTCTTTGGCAAGTCTCCCAGCAAAATTGGTCTGTCACATGAAAAGTATAATGCCTTATATCTGTATAAAAATCTATAATTTGAGACGTTAAGACATTTAATCATAATAATAGTGTAGATGTAGAAGATTAGTCGCTTTCTAGTGGTAAGCAAGAACTGAAAAAAAAAAAAAAGAAATTGATCAGAGAGAACACCGCGCATAATCTCATTTATGCATACCCATAGGGATACATAGGGCTCCATAGAAAATGCATGGAGAAGCATATAGCAGGGTTGGGCCAACTTAACTTTGGGGGTCGGTCAGCGTAAACTTGTGGGTGGGCCAACCTGACATTAGGGTGTGGGCCAACTTAAATCTAGGGATGGGCCCACTTGAAATTTAGGAGTGGGCCCACTTAAATTTGGGGTATGCTTATGCATACTTAGACAAGTGGAGTTTCTGAATCCTTTTATGCATCTTGATTATTTGACCCACTGGATAATTGGATAATTAAATCAGTTTCATTGGCCCCACCAGATTTTTCTTTGCTTTCATGGCAAGAGCTTGTGTACATGACAACCTGTGATTATTGCTGGTGGTCTGTCATTTAATGTATTTGGAAGCCTAGACATGTTGTAGTTTCATCCCTGGCACTATATTTTCAGTGATATTTTCCTTGCCCACATGTAATAATCATACGCAATTCCTTCAGCAGCTTTTCTTTTTTCCCACAACATGCAATCTTTTTTCGGTAAACATTTATTTAGCAGCAATAGTTTATTCAGCAGCTATATATGTTTAGAATGTTTGCTTGCAATCCAGCTCTAAAGATGTTCAGAGGCTCTTCATGCAGTTTTTAGTGAGTAATTTTATGTTTAAAACTAATCCTAATTGTCTGTGACACTGAGCTGTCTATTTTTTTTCACTAGCCAGTACAAGTGTGGTACCTAAATTATACCGAAATATAAGTTGTTGCTTTATAAATAAGCGTCTGCATTTGACTATTCGATGTTCGACACTTACTATTCGTATTCAATTCGTCTTCAAAAAGTTTATATTCGGCGACTCCTAGAGTGGCCCTTTGCAAGCTTACCCTTACACTTACCCTCAAGAGGACCACCTTGGACGGGTTGCGCATCATGTCGGTGATGGATTCATTCTGCTGCTGTTGCTGCTGCTGCTGACTAATGCTGGAAGGAGGAGGGCCCATCAACGGAGGAGCCATTGGAGGCACTGGTGGGGGCAGAGGATCTGCATAAATCAGAGCAGCACACACTGAACGTGGCCCTAGTGTATGTCCCAATTTCACTCTATTGACACCTGCCATTACCCCACAATGTGATGCAGTGTTCAAGCAAGGGGACACAAACACCTGCCATGGTGGCTTAGTGGACATGCAGTTGAGAATAGCCACTTTGCTGAATTATTGCTTCAATAGAACTGCTTTCTGCCATTGAGCACAAGGTTAAATTCCCAGTAATCATGACCACATTTTGACGGGGGAGGGACGCAAAAACACTTGCAGACTTAAGTTTGAATGCACATTGAAGGACACAAGTAGCTCAAATCAATCCAAAGGCCAAACTAAAGTATTTCTCTCTCCACTATTACATGTCCCAAAGCACCTATATTGTTTTGGGACATTAAAATAAATGAATGAATGAACGGAACCTAGAAGGAAAATATGAAGTCCAGATGGCATCAAAGAGTATGTTGCTGAGAATCTCTCTGTGCAAGTCCTCTGCCACTTGAAATAAAAAAAAAGTGTGTGTGTGTGTGGGGGGGGGGGGATAAATTGAAGACAGTATGTCTCTTCATCAATTTCCATCAGACAAAAAGACAAAAAGAGATATGTTGTCTATACATTGATGCAGCACAATCCAACACTGAAATGGTAAATAACAGAAGTCATGTTTTGCTGGGTGCTGCTGCTCTCAATAAAATGAAGTGTGGTACATGGAGGAAGGCACACTCCTGAAAATACAGCCAGCTTCAGCAAATTCGACCTTGGTGAGACCGAGACTAACAGAACTGACCAAATTATCCAGTGGGTTGAATTAAAAACTATACAGAAAAAACGTCCTAACACTGCTACCTTCATGTGGGAGTACTTACCCAATTCTCCCATGCACCCAGTTTTTATGTGTTCATAATATGAAACAATGTGCACCCAAACCTAACATGCACCCTCTCTCTCTTCCTTTCTGGATATCAGAAATAAATGAAACCTGCAGAGTTTACATTCAGAGAATGGAAATTTATTTATATTTCATGTCCCTCATCACCAATCTGAGCCCACTCTTTATTATTCTGTGAATCGCTACATGCCACCCTTCTTACGGTCCACTGCATTTGATATTCCATACTTCTGTAACGACTCTGTAACAATCGCAAATGATATGATTCCCCTTACCTAGACTAATCGCTTAGTCAGTTCATCCTGCAATGCGTGGCACCTCCACGCTCAAAACACATTACGATTCCCTGCCGCTGCTAGCTTAGCAAGTAAATTAACTTCCTGATGAACAAGCTTTTGTAATTAAAGGCCAAAAGTGGCGCGTCGTTGTTACCATCCTACGAAAAATCTTTCGCTGCCGTCTTGCAATGCACTAGCTCTAACGGTAAGCTGTTGCAAGTGCTGTGATTGCGATTTCGGTTCTGTATCCAATTGTGATGCACAAGCGATTTTGAGACCGATTTTCTTAGGAAAGATGTGCACTTTAGAGTCAAGTTAATACTAATAATTGTCTGTGAGCTGCGATTTCCACTTCGAGAAATAGCGAAAGGCATGCCTTAATATTGCAATTTTCAGCAAGAGATAATGTGTCGTCATCACATTTACTGTGCCCTAGTACTACCAAGACACGCTGCAGCCATGGGGTAACAATTGGGGCAACGATTGTGGCCTTGCACATCCGCTCTGAACAGCCAAATTCTAATTAACAGGTGAAGGTCAATTTCAGGATTGAAATAATGAAGTTTTGGCTGACAGAAACATACAGGTGCCAACCAGGAACTTTGTACAGGATGAAATTAAACGAAAAATTAACGGAAGTCTACTGTAGCTCTTAGGAACAGTACCAACATTGAACGGTGAGAAGCGGTACCAGCATTAATTCCTTCTGCGGGGGAAATACAATAAAGTTGGACTTAATATATTAGTTTTTTACAGCATGGCCAGCGTGAACATTGGGATTGCGTCCACAGACAAGCAGGTATACATACAGTAAGCACAAGGTACTGCCCCCATGATGCCTCACCTTTTGCAATGTCTTTCTCGTGGATGATTTTACCACCACGCTTGCTTGTCTTTTCCACCTGCAGTGCCTGGCTCATGCCCTGCTCCTGCTTGCCCAAGCCTTGGCCCGCCTTGTAGCCGTAGCGAGCCATGATGCGTTGAGCAACTGATCCGGACCTGCATTTGCACCCCAAAGGAATGCACACACATTTAGCTTGCTGCATGAGCTTGCCTGGCAGTCAGAGTGTTCCCGTCAGGACCTTTACGTCGCAGCAGCTGCACTTACCCTCGCATCGAAAGGCTTAGTGGGAGGCTACAGAGAAAACAAAGTCTGTATTTCTGTTTGTAGTACTTGATGTTCCCACTCCTTTCTGTGTAATGCCCTATTCAAATATATAAATAAATTAAGTAAATTACTAATAATTTACTAGTAATGACTAGTAAGTTACCCTTCTACAATAAGAGAAAATGCCGCTGTTACCATGAGAGTAGCCTTGGCAAGCCAGAAAAGATGCAAAAATGAAAGACAGGTGGCGACACCACCTTGAATCTCCTACACCATGATGTCATAGATACTTATGTCATTGTCTTGCGCCTAGTTAGTTTTTTATTAACAAGGATAGATTACATTGCATTCTAAAGCAGCCAAAGACCACACTTCTAACTTTAACATTGCAATAGAAACAGATAAAGGTAATTTCTATACTGCGATCAATGCAGCGCCAAAGGCAGACGAAACAAAAATACATTAAGTTTTTGTGGTACCATTAGCTTGCTCGCATCGGTTTCGTGAAACTCCTCTTAAAGAAAACAGCTGCCTTTTGTCAGAGGTAAAAGTGGCCTGAAGTGTTTTGTAGCAGCAGAATTGCCACTTTGAAGCAGTAATTTGCATAGAAAACACTGAGTAATCTCATAGAAGGCACATGAAGTCAGGTACATAATACTAGAACAACGTCAGGTCAAATAAAAAAAAATAAAACACCCCCATACAGGGAGCTCACAATATGTAAGCTCACAATCAAGATATGTATTTGCTCACTGTCACAAATTTCTGAACAGTCATTAGTACTAGTGTTTGTAATGGGTATGTTTACCATAGAGATACATTCTTTTTGAGGCGTAAGGGCCTGTGGTTCAATGTTATTAATCAGGCATTAAGTGTTGCTTGTCAGTGTCATGTCAATTTAAAGAAACAGCTATATTACACACTAATACACTCTCGCCTACACTATTCTCTTCTGGTCTGGGCAACTACCACCAAAACTAACCTTATGTCACTATATAGGCTGCAAAAAAGAGCCGTAAAGGCAGTTCGTAACCTACCTGTTCTTGCATATACTAAAACGTTTTTTGATAAGCTTGGCATACTCCATATAGACCACCTGTTTTTGCACAAACTATCGCTTGAGGCGTTCCGTCTCCGTCAAGCTGATCATATACAGTTTAATCAGACCTTTGCCACCAAAGAAACTCCGTATAATCTCAGACATGACACAATCTCTACACCGCTTACTCGCACGAACTACGGGAAACAGGCATTACACTTTCAAATATCGACGTTACTAAACAATAATCCCACAATCCTGGAACAGTTACAAACCTCGAAATCAAGGTTCAAGAAATCTGTTAAACGTATTTTCTTCGCTGCTTTATTGTATAACTTCCCTATGTACCTCAATGTTATTGTTTTGTTTTCCTTTTTTAACATGTTTCGATTGAGATTCAAATTGTTTATCGTTTTGATATGTTATCATATTTTGAAAATTGTAACACTTGTGCTGTTGTTTGCTGCAGAGTGTCAACATTGTTTGGGTGCTGCAGCCTTTGTCGGGCTAGAATACTGCCTCTTGCTGCAGCACCTGAGACAGCTGTATGTCTCAAACAACAAATAAATGAAATGAAAAATGTCGTAGACATTCTAGTAGGAGATCTTGTATAGCCTCATTCGCATGGTCACAGGTGTATTGTGGACTGCAGATATATATTTTGCAGAAAATTTGGTGAATACGGTTGCAAGTCACAAACCATGAGTGTTTGAGAGGATCTGCTTGCATCCAATTCTCGAGGGATATTGAATTCAAGGGAAGGCTGAGTGTGAAATAATTCTGAAGATATTAAATTCTGATCAAATAGTTGTCGCTCTGCAACTACAGGCTCAAATCTAGCACTGGTTGGTTTTTCTTGCTTCATTCATTAATTTGACACTTGGACAGTTCAGGCTTTTCTTCCCCTTTTTGTGAAATTGGATAAAACGAGATCTTATACCAATACGTACAATTAACCTAAACGTCTTTACTTTAGCTCATTTTCCAATTGCCAAGCTAGACTATGCACTAAGAAAATGTATTTCCCCATAAGCTTTTTACAGCTAAGATGGATCAAATTGGATTGGATTTATATGACAAGCACATGGCTACAGTGTTGTGATTACACCTGAAGGCACGCATCCCACTAAATGCAGCGATTTTATGAGCTGTGCAAGAGACAATGTGTCCCCACATTATTTGTTGAAGCCTGATGTTTTGATGCAGGATGGAGCAATTGGTGCAGTGCTTCCACCCATGATCTTCTAAAACCCTGTACTATATAGTACTAAATTTGTCCACTCTAAACTGTACTATAAGGTGCCATTCACAGAATGGTGTTCGTATTGTTATGGTTATTGCAAAATTACACCGTGGCAATATGTTTTTGCTCAGAGTTACAGCACTGCAATCACAATGCTTCAATTATTTTTTATTCATTGACTGTCAACAACTTTTTCAAAGCAGTTCAAGGCATGCTCACAAAAGTTTCCAAAATTTGCCTTCTTTCTTTTCAATGCAGTCAATTTAATTAGAATTGACTCAATCGTTGTGCAATGAGACTGTTTCTGCATTTCACATGTGCAGTAAAACCTCGTTAATTTGGATTTCACTGGACCGAAAAAAATGTCTGAAATAACCAAATGTCAAATTATCGAGAGTATCAAGAAAACAATAAAGAATGCTTACTATGTCAACATGCTTTTATTTACTGAATGAATCAGCAAATCATGTTTCTAAATTGCACAAAAGCAGATTGGAACTGCAATTCTCATCGTCTGGTGACTGATTAGCACTCGCAGCGGCGAAAGCCTCGCAACTTCCTTCACAGCGCGGCTGCAGCGCACGTCTTCATCTGAGACGCTCTTCACTATCGCATGCACATCCCAATTATTTTTTAGCCAGCGAACAGATTGTCTGTTCATCGTGCTGTAGCCGGTACTCTTCATCCTTGACAGCTTTGCACAGAGTCAACACTAAACTACTGTTTGCCACAACCACTGCAAACAAAACCGTGGTTGCTATCGAAGCGATCATGGATGGTGAATACGCAGTTATGAAAGTGCATGGCTGATGAAGTGTTATGCACAGCAGCAAATGCAAGGATAAAGGATTTAAAGGCATAAGTAGGGATGAAGCATTCTGGCATTGCTGTCATTCACCTATGATTTCCACTAATGACTATGGCGATGCAAACTCTGCTGCTTCATTTTGGTTGGACGCTAGCACCATTTTTGCTGTTTTGTGCTGCACATTTGCGGTGCTCCGTGCTCGCCGAGCTCCAACAGTTGTCTGGATGAATGAGAGTTTAACTGCGCTAAATAATACAAACGCCTGCCGGGACAAGAGGACGAGTCCGAATTATCCAATTTTCTGAATTAATGAGGGTCAAATTAACGAGGTTTTACTGTATTTGAATGTGCATGGCACGAGCATAGGTTTTCTCCAATCTGTTGCTTCTTTTCCCTACAAACATTTTAAGAACAAGGCCTTGCAACATGGCTATGCAGTTTTACAACACCACTTATTGGCAAATGTCGGAGGAAGTTGAGGCCACATACCCAATGCCTGGTCTTGGACTGCCAGGGTCATCTCGGCCACCCGTGTCTTGGACAAGTGAAGGCGGTGGTGCAATTGCTGCTCCTGCTAAGCCTGCTGCAAAGCGAGAAAGGCAAACGAGGTTTAACATCAAAGGCAATCAATGGCACAGGGTAAGATGTGCTTCATTAATTAGTTTAAAAGCTACATTTTTCAGATGGTTTCAGAAAGCCATAAGGTCAGTCCTTTTTGCTCTATATGTGGAAACAATGAAAAGAAAGAAAATACAGAAACTGCCAATCCATGTGCACATAAGTGGCACCTGCTACGTCCATCTGCCTTAGCAGCTGCCCTTCGGTACCAGCTGATAACATATCCCTCCAATGCCTTGTGGCAAGCCATGCAAATTGGAGAAAAAAAATGCATCTCCATTACACCCTGTAAAAGTACAGCAAAGCTGCTGCCAATGTTATACAAGCACAACCATCATTAGACAAGTTGAAAAAGCCCCCGCCATCTGCCATTAAGCTGCACCGATTAACGTCAATCCACATGCCACCAACTGAAGGAGTGCTCTGTCTAGTGGCATCAGCCCATACGCTCCCTTTTCCAGCTGCCGTTTGAGGTCTGCCTGAGTGGCCGCAGCCGCTAGATGGTGCTACTGTTTTTGGACAGTGTTTGCCATAATGCCGATTACGGTCGCAGCATACGCTGTGTGACAGATGCAACAGGCAGAGTGCCCAAGCATCAAGGACTAATACATTGTGTGCACATGTATGTCATACATACACGCCTGTGTGCACAAGTGCAGCATACATCATCATTCTTCTAGGCCCTCCGCCAAGTGCAAGTGCCTTGTTGAACTAACTGAATTTTTCAAAGTAACCGAGAAAACAAATTCCGTTATATGGAAACTCAAACACAAAGCCATTTTCCCACTGCCATTTGAGGCCTGTCTGAGTGGCTGTGGCCGCTAGGTGGCAGTACTGTTTTTGGATGAACACGAGCCGACAAAAAATCGCAACAAACTAGAGGCTAACAGCTTCGCTGTAAAAAAGGAAAACAAGACTGAAAGGAAGATTGGCGAGGGTTCTGCAAGCATTGAAGTATTGACATAAAGTGCTCAGAATGTTTCTCAATGGAGGGAAGTAAGCTTCATGTTTTAGTTGTGGATGTTTGCCAAGGTAGCTTTATCAGGTTACTTCACAGTCACAAATATTTTGCTGTTACTGGCACCTTCGAGTGGTCACTTTGCAGTGCCCCAACAACACTTCAACAGTCATGGAAAGGAGGACCAATGATGTAATGATGGAAGGGATGACCAAAAATAAGTGGGCCTAACAGTGACAACTAAGTTTCATCTGTCTTTATCTTTCACCTTTGTTTCTTTTGTCCATCCATGTTCAAAGTGACACTGCTCTTCACAATCAGTGACAACCGTGCTTTTATCATACTTTAGCTTCTTTATTCATTATTGGAGTAAAGCTTATTTCTTGTGCTGCACAACCTTCCTATTAAGCAATTTGAACAGCCAGTCAAAGATGCCGCAAGTTTCTTACCCTCATGTTGAAACTGCAGTCTTTCTGGCACTGTATTTGGTGCTTAGGAGCAGCAGCATAGAGGAAACACAAGAAAATTTGCTCACAATTGCTTAGAGGGGTCCTGAATCACCTCTTGGGCTAAGTGAAAAAACACATTCTATGGATAGCATGCGCTGCTGCGAACATCTCAGCCAAATCTTGAGCTCGTGTGCAGCGCATGTGGCTCACAAGTGGAGCGCAAAGTCACTTTTTTCTAAAGAAACTCTCTTTTCAACAGGGGCCTCTTGGTTGGCCGTTTCAGCTGCCAGTGGCTGCCCTTTGACGTCAGAGGGCAGATTCCCATAGAGCGCTGCTACTGGCCGATAGTTGACATCAATCAAGCAGCCTGTTTGGATCAGCGCACTTCTTCCAGCAGTTGCTGTGTATAACAGTTGTCGTAGTGAATGAAACAGGCTGAATTAGAGTGAATTAGAGTTAATTAAGTCAAAATCTGCTTCAAATTTAGATAAGGATTATGCACTTCGAAAAGAAACCAACTATCGTCAGCTCACACTTGGCTGCGCTCGTCCATGTAGGAATGAAACTTTGGCCACACTGTTTATCAATGTTGTAGCCACCAGTGCTTGCTATTTTTTATCAAACTTGAACAGCCAACTAGCCTCGACCCACGTGAAACTTAAACTCCACACAACACATAAGCTGTGCCTGCCATGCCTTGCGAGGAATGGCGGTTAGCATCTACAAGGGACGTGTGCTCACTTTCAGGCAGCTCCTAGCTACATGTGCTTTATGTCGAGCTATTGATAATACTTCAGAATGCACAATATGGATTTGCCTACTATCTGTGCAGGACAAAGCCGGTCTGCCCCACGTAGCACGGCCAGACTGGAGCATGTGAGCATGCATTCAAGCCCTGTGTGGCAGTTGCGCATTGCTATGCCTGCTGTGTAGTGTAAATATACTGCGGCCATAGGCGAGGCACCACCACTCTACCACTACCAGTGCCGCCACGCTGCCCTGCTCCTTCAAAACAAAGGACATGAGGGCAAAGGGTAAAGGTAACTACTGCACTCCCAGTATGTATGCTCATACTACGTCTTTCTGAAAAATTATTTCGGTGATGTATTCCTGGTAGGTACTATACTCGTTCCAAGGTGTTTTTCGAGGCTTCAAAAAACGGTGGTTCAGGGCCCCTTTAAAGTGGTCCTAAATCCTAAACCATCTCTCAGGCTTGGTGAAAAAATGCAGTCTGCGGCTAACATACGCTGTTGTGAACATCTCAGTCACATTTTGCAGTCATGCGCAGTGCGTGGAACTTGCAAGCAGAGCGCTAAGTCACCTTTTTTCTCAGACACTCTTTTCAACAGAAATCTTCTCACTCTTTTCGGGCTGCTACATTCCGTCATATAGTAGATTCCCACAGGCGTCTGCTATTAGCCAGTAGTTTACAGCAATCAAGAAGCGTGTTTGGATCAATGCACTTCTTCCTACTGTTACTGTGTAAGTTTATTGACGCAATTTAATAAATAGACTGAATTAAGCAAAAATCTGCATTTCAAATGTCGATAAGAATTACGTACTTCTGGTAGGATAAGTATCGTACCATCACCAACTATTGTCTGCTAACGCTTGGCTGCCCCCATAGGAACTTCGGCCATACTGCTCATCAGTGTCATGGTCGTCGGGTCTCGCTAATTTCTAATAGTTTTGAATACTCAACAATCCTGTAACCATGTGAAACTTAAGGTCAGAACAGAAATACGCCCCACAGTGCGCGCTCACTCCGGGCCGCTCCTGGCTGGACCCCTTGGCAGACTTCGCTTCATACTGAGCTATCGCGCAAAATGCGCAATTTGGATGTGGCTACTATCCATTGGCCAAGCTGGTGTGGGACAAAGCTGGTCTGCACTGCATAGCATGGTCAGACTGGAGCATATGAGCATGCTCTCAAGCCCTGCCGTGCACAAAGCAAATGCTGCGCATACGCGCTTTTTCATGTAGCTGCGGTTTGCTACGTAGCATAGACACCATGGCTGCCGGGGTGTGCCTTAACAAGTCCGCTCGCTGAGGACAACTGCATTTGCCATGTCGTACGTGCCAAAATCGAAAATAGTAGCATCTACGTGAACATCCAAAATCAAATTTGAACTGCGCACCACGGTGATGTTCAGTATGTGGAGCGTTATGGGCATGCATCACTCTGCCGTAGCCTTTACAGTGCAAGAAATTGAAGGAGTGGGAGCACCGTGAAGGCGATTATAGGCGACCTTTGATTGACGACACTCTTGCTGAACACACTGAAGTACTTTTTGTGGCAATGTTTTCCTGAAATAGTCCATTTTAAGTTCAAATACATTTCTCGACTTTGACAAAAAGTGGTTCAGGACCCCTCCATACAGATTACAAGCATTGCACCCATATTGGGCAATTAAATACTGCCATCATCTGCACTTCAACTGCACCCGCATTTAGCTTTTCCCTTTGGCACTGTTAAGCATTTAACTACAAGCCTGGCACCTATTTTACTTCCTGGGAAACCATACCTCTGGAAGGTCGAGGAGGGGAGGCATCGTCAATTGGAGGACGGTCCTTTTCACGGTCCCGATCCCGGTCACCTTTCTCTCGCCGCTTCCTAGAGGAGGCACGTTGAGCAAATTTTATGTGCTGGCAATGAAGTAAACAATAGGCACACAGGCGTAGACATGGACACAAAGGATTCACAAACCTATATGCATATTTCTTTCACAAATGGTGCAGTCATATCTTTAATGGCAGACACAAAAAAAACTGTACCAATCGGAAAGGACACAAAACGGGATGAAGGACAATAGAAAGAAGCACACAGAACAGGCACTGTCCTGTGTGACAGCATTCATCCTGATTGCTTCTTCCCCTTGTCTCTTGTCCTTTCTTGTGCTGTTTCAAAAATGAACAAGAAATAACTCGCCTGATTGTCCATTTTGCTACTGGAAAATTTCACATGGCTGAGACAGCGTATGTGTTCATCCTTTCTATCAGCTTGATTAAGTCCACTGCAGTACAAGGGCTTCTGTCAGCCTTTGTTCGTGCCGCACATGGACTGAACGCAATTTGCGCAAGGAGATTTCCTAGCCCATCTGATTCAATCATGTTTCCCTTCCCTTGGCACATAGTATTTCATTTAAAGCATTCCATCACAATGACAAAGAGATTTTTACCCACCTATCATCATGCTTACGATCTTCCTTCTCTTTCCGCTCTCGACGTTCTTTGGTCAACTTCTCATAGTCGTTGGGCCACAGGGGGTCATACTCCAACCGGACATCCCAGTCTCCACCCAGCAGGGATGCTGTGTTGGGGCCTTCCTGCACACAGCACACCACCAGTACAATATTGGTACTCAGATGCAAGGGGTGCTACCACTAAGGCTACACGTAAGAACAAAAAAATCTCATTAACTGCCCCAAAAATGTGATGGCAAAAACATACATATGTTTTTAACAACAGCATACCACCCTCGAACGAACGGCCTCACTGAACGCCTGAACCAAACGCTTACAGATATGCTCTCTATGCATGTCTCCTCAGATCATTGTGACTGGGACGCCGCCCCCCAATTTGTGACGTTTGTGTATAACATGTCACGTTATGACACCGCTCTTTACTCCACCTTCTATCTCCTCTTTGGACGTCACCCGACATTGCCATTCAACATGTTCCTGCCAACTGCTCTTGAGTCCCTATCTGAGTACACCCATGGTGCCATAGAAACAGTCACCAAGGCATGCCAGGTTGCTCACCACCACCTTTCCGAGTCACAGGCAAGACAGAAATCTCTTTGTGACAACCGTCATTGTGATGTTCATTTCTCTGCCGGTGACCTCGCCTTCCTTTGGACTCCTTCACGGTGTGTGGGCCTAGTGGAAAAAGTGCCCTCTTGGTACTCTGGCCCTTACCACGTCGTCCGACAACTCAGTGAAGTCACTTATGAAATAGCTCTAGCCGGTGCTTCCCTGTCGTCCGCGTCGGGTAGTCCCAAGCCATACCATGCGGCCGCCATCTAGCAGGTGCCGGGTTGGTCTTTCGCCGCAGGGGGTTATGTCACGGTGCCACGAAAACGACAAAGGAGACAATCACCAACAAGACGAAAGAGACGACGTAGTGAGGCAAGCCTAACATTCTGCCATACTGGTTGTACCAGTCATATCTTTTGAATAGTAAGTAAGGTCCCATTTAACCTTATATCTCTGCCCGTTTCAATATTTTACAGCATGCAAGCCGCTTTCGAGGCCACCCCTGCAAGTTTTTTTACTCCTTTGCACTTGGCAGTTTTCCTGAATCCATACTGACAACAAGATTTTCATCAAGCAAGCTCTTGCTGGGTCAACAGTTCTAAAACAAATTTCTTTCACTGGAAAAAAAAAGAATATTCCAGTTGCAAGTCCATCTGGATGCAAGAGTGCCCAAACTAGGAAAGCAGGGTGGAAGCTGTCACATTGCAAAATGTTGCTGGTCTTATTGTCTGACTGCTGGTTGCATTCCTGGTATGAGCTACATTGTTGTAGCATATATGTAAGCCAAATGGGGCACTGACCACTAGTATGCTGCATCTTTCTCTTTATACTGTAAAACCTTGTTAAAACATACAACAAAGTTGAAGGGGGAGCCACAATTACTTCACTACATCTATTACTTAGTTATATCCATTATTGCATGTGCAGCACTATGAATCTCTATGGGGATTTCAAGGGGAATTTAACTTACTTTGTTATATCCATTATTTCGTTATATGATCATCACTACATGATCATCAGAAACTACCGTCACATGCAGGCGCGTCCTGCACTGAGCGATAACATTTGCTAGACGGAGAAAAGTGCGTAAATGATAAACAAGTTCACATGTCAATGCCCCCCTTTCAAAAGGCATCGTCCCAATGCTACCAACATAACAGGAGAGTGAAACACAACAGGGCACTTGGTAAACAAAAGTAACAAAACAACAAAGAAACAAAGTCTAAGGTAACACAGTCCAAAAAAAAAAGTCCGAAGTTCACCAATGCAAAGTTCCCAAAGTTCATTAGTGCTGGTAGAATGGCTTAAGTCGCACAACATGGACTACTTCAGGTCGTGAGCGGCGCCGCTGTGATAGCGAAATGCCATTTGACACAACCTCATAGTCAAGTGCGCCAATGCGTTGGACAATCTTGTAGGGTCCGAAATAGAGGCGCAAAAGCTTCTTCCTAAGTCCTTGTCGGCGTATAGGGGTCCAAACCCAAACACCGCCACCGGGCTGGTAGTTGACATACCGTCGCTGAAGGTTGCAGTGTCTGCCCTCTGCTGGTCCTTGATACGCAGGTGGGCAAGCTGTCAGGCTTCTTCGGCATGCTGGAGATAGGTGGCGACGTCAAGATTCTCTTCGTCGCAGACGTGAGGCAGCATGGCGTCGAGAGTATTTGCCCGATTCCTGTCGTAAACCAGCTTGAATGGCATGATCTGCGTTCTTTCTAGTACTGCCGCGTGGTAAGCAAAGGTTATGTACGGCAGGACTGCGTTCCATGTATTGTGTTCGATGTCGACATACATTGCTAGCATGTCGGTGAGGGTCTTGTTCAGGCGCTCCGTAGGACCATTCGTCTGAGGGTGGTAGGCAGTTGTTCTCCTCTGGCTTGTCTGGCTGTATTGCACAATGGCTTGGGTTAGCTCTGCTGTAAAGGCCGTTCCTCTGTTGGTGATGAAAACTGATGAGATGTCCCAACTGTTAAATGTAGCGACCCTCTCATACGTCTCAAGCCAGCTTTACGGATCCTCGAATGTTGAACCACGGAACGTCGGAGACTCCCTGGGCTGCTGCAGGACGCAGGGGCTGCCATTGGGGTTGACTTGGCGACAATTTTCCTAGTTGTCTCAGGCAAAAGTCCGTGCTCCGGGGGCAGTCCTTGTAGCCTGCAGCTATTTCACTGGTTCTTGGCGACGTTGGTGTTGTCTTCCACGTTCGGCTTGGGTCACGGCTTTGTGGGGTCGTCCAGTACATGAACACAAAGCACCTCCACCAGATGTCACGTGGTAGGGACGGGGAAGAAAGCAGCGAAGCTGTGAGTAAAAAAACTAGCAATTTATTGGGCAAACCTGTGCCCTAAAAAATAGGCTACACTCAAGGAACAACGACAGCGGCGAACACAGTCGGCGACCGTTGAAAATTTGATCAGCAGGTAAAGCATGTCAGATTTTATATATGGGCCATTGAAAGTTCCAGAGTAATAGCTGGTGCTCGCGTGTCTTCCAGAAAGTTCTACACCATTCATGTCGTGCATACATGCAAATCAGATTACACAAGGTTCGGCGACAACAGACAGCGGATAGAAGCATTGATAACACTCCAGAAACTTTCGATACATGCAGGAGCACCCTGCGCTGAGCGACAACATCTGTTAGACGGTAAAAAGTGCTCACGCATAAAAGATAAGCAAGTTCACGCGTCAATATAATGTTGAGTGCACATAATTTGCATGCAGTGTATGCGCACATATGCACATACACATGGGCAATGTAGCAATGACAGCATGCTAACACTCTTCCTCACAAGGAATAGTCAATAATAAAGAAATGCATAAAATATGCACATACTCTGGCTTGGGCAAAGATTGCTGGAGGAGGTGGCATTTCATCTGGGTCATCTCTTCTGGACTTGAGGTCCATTACAGGAGCCATGATTGCAGTTCCCTTGCGAATAATGTCCCGCTGCAATGGATAAACACAGTTTAGGATTCATTAGCACTCCACAAACACAGTTAAACAATTCACAATGGAATGACTGAACGAAATGTCAGAGGAGCTTCAATAGAAAATGCGCACTAGAGATCACACAAGAGGTCCTTCACTGTACCATCATTTAAGATACTGATGGAACATGAAAGCAAAGAAAAAGTTCCTGCAACTCAGAAGCAATGTCTGCACTTGCCTATGCAATCAAGAGAGTGCACATGAATTTCAAGATATGGGCAGTAGCATACGGGAAAGCTTATACACCCCTCCTCCCCCTCTTATCTCACTACCTTTTAGCATCAACATTACCTTGGAATCAGAATACACAAATTTTGCCAAGATATTTCTCTGAAATACAGCTACAGAAGCTCAGACACTTAAATGCACTATCGCAGAAGCATCAAAAAAGTTCGTAGGTCACTACACCACTATCATGGCTTGTTTACTACAAGCAAAGAGCAGCAAATATGCTAGTCAGAACATGGTAACTATTACAGATATAATTTCAATGTAAGAGGATTGAAAACAAGCAGGGGCTTTTCTTAAAACTATTTA
Source organism: Dermacentor variabilis (assembly GCF_050947875.1). NCBI lineage: Eukaryota > Metazoa > Arthropoda > Arachnida > Ixodida > Ixodidae > Dermacentor > Dermacentor variabilis. The sequence continues at coordinate 144,577,426 of NC_134576.1, read as the reverse complement.
CGTATAATAAGATGTAAGAATCACAAGTTAAAAATATATTATGCAATTCTCGTGAACTGTACTTATCAGGTTGCAGCATCACTGCCATCTGCACATATTGACTCTTCGACAAAGTCATCCCACAAGAATAGAACAAGGTAAAAAGCAAGCCTATTTATGTGATGCAAATGGAAACAATAGACATTTTGTTTATGGTTCTCTAATGCACCTAGCTGCATTCATAATATGTACAAACATAAATTTCGTAGCATTATTAATAAACCTTTCACCAACTTTGAAAGCTGAAATTTGTATTTAACAAGTTGGCCAAGTCTTCATTTCAGCTTAGGAGAAAGGATGTCCATTATTTTAGGACCTGTGATGACCTCCAGTGGAAATGATCAAGATTCAGTGGCATGAATTATTTAAGGCGGGACACAAGTTTTGAGACAAAAAAATTGCGAAAAAAAAAAAAAATGTCCTCGGCAAAAGTGAATGTCCTCGGCAGCTTTTCAGGCAGCTGCAAAGTGGAAGTAGCGAGGAAATCCCCATCCAGATTGTTCCCCTGGAGCCTTCTGAGCCATTGGCTATGACAATTTCAGGCATCCAGGAGAATAAAATGCTTTTTTCACATGGTGGCTAGTTTTTTCCACTTTTCTCCATCCACTCTTTTTTGGTAATCAGCAATTTTCCAGGAGGCATAGTTACTTGCCTACTCATCCAATTTGAATAATTTTTGCTTTATCTGATAACTAGGCTCCCAGGGAGTGCAATAAGCCTATAATACCACATTTCTGCACCTTGAAACATATTGAAATTTTGAGGAAGGTAATCAAATACATATATTGCATGTCAAGTTACAATTTTGAACTTTTGTAACTTTGGATAGAACAGAGGTAGAAACATGAGACAATGCTTATTGCACTCCTTGAGCATTCAGGAATATTTTCACATAACTTTTACATTTATTACTGCAAAATATTTTCTGCCAGTCATCTAAAAACAAGGGAACAGGAAAAACTGTATAAAATATTTTTCTCATTATATAGAGAAAAACTAATTACATGTTTGCATCAAGCACATTAAATTACATATTACCTACAAATTTCATTCCTCTAGCAGCAATATCAATAATGGTATTGCTCGAGGCCCAAGTCCCTCCTTAAGAGTATGAATATAAGTAGAACATTCCCGCTTTTCATAAATCTGTATCATAAGAAGGCAACAAAGACACCAAGGTATTTATTGTTTGTTGGCTTCTTTATGATACGATTAATGAAAATCGGGGCCCTCGGTTCCCTTTCGTCTTGTTCATAAATCTGTAGTAATTCAAGAATTTACTATTTGGCATCTCTGAATTTTATGTGGCAAAATATGTGGGCACACTATATACTGAAGCTTGCTTTAGTTGCTGGTTCAGTCTTAAAAGAGTTGAAGAGATGAAGAGGAAAGGCACGGAAATTAACCAGATATCAGTCTCCAGTAGAAGAGTTGAAAAGTTGAATTATACCAGTTAGAATTACTAAGCTGTTTATGCAAGATTGGCTTAGAAATAGCAGCTTTTCTTTTTCTCCAAGAGGAATCTTTTCTGCACAGAGGAGTACTTTTTGAAACATTTATCCATGAAGCATGAAAAACCATGGTTCATGATGCTTAATTTGTTGCTTCTTACACAACGCCTTGTTGGGTTTAAGCAAGATTTTCACTCAGCTCTACCTTCAAGTGGCACTGCAAGTATGGTGCACTAGAATGCTAATTTAATGGAATATTGAAGTTACGAGGGACGTCAAATTAGAGGGCTATGAATAAATTTTGACCACCTGGGTTTCTTTAGCATGCACCCAAGCGTGGAACAAGCATTTTTGCATTCTACCTTAATCGGATTCTGGCTGCTGTGGCCAAGAATCAAACGCACCGTCTCGTGCTAAGCGGCCCAATGCCATAGCCAATGGGGTAGGTATTGAAGGATACAGTCAAACCTCCATATATTGTACATGGATATAACGAATTATGTGGTATAATAAAAAAAGGTATGGAATGTTTCTCGCTGACATCAATTTCTGGTAGGGTTGCCAACTCTCGAGTGAATGCAGTCGTGACCAGAGGGGGGGGGGGGGGGAGTGGTTTGTAGGGGTCGAGTATGTGGTGTGGAGGCAGGGTTGTAGGGTGGCTGGCGACGACCGATCCTGTCAGTGCCAGGAGTCACCTGTCTGTACATGCAATGAATATGAACAAATCTTTCTGGTGCTAGCTAGGGTGTTGCAATTTACAACAAGAAAGTTGCAATGTAGTTGCCCGACTAACACGGCCACCAATATGGATACGGAAATAAGATCACAACAATGAAAACCTCTTTATGTTTATGACAGTACAACAGAACAAAAAAAAAGAAGTATGTGCAATCAAGCTGTCAGGCATTATAAAGAGGAAATCAAGTCTATTTATTGTTATCCAGTAGAAAGAAAAGCCAAAGTCAGGACATTTGGCAATACTGACTGGATCGATTGGAACATTGACTCGAAAGTCGGGACTGTCCTGCTAAATTTAGGACAGTTGGCAACCCTAGTTTGTTGAGAGCTTGTGCTTATAATGAACATCGGATATAACAAACTTATTTTCGTCTCAGATCTAACTTGGTTATAATGAAGTTCAACTGTATAAACAACTCTATTTACTTCTTTGGCCCCTTTATTATTTTCTTCTATTACAAATTTAAAATATTCACATATGAAGTAAGCCCTTTCCTCATACTAACATATCCCTTTTGTTAAACCATTTTTGTAGCATTTCCAAAACCCTAACAAAACAGCACAGAGAACCACACCATAAAAGTTCTCACAAAGTGCAGTTTTGCTTGTGTCATGACTTACAGGATTTACATCTAAGAAGACAAAGCGATGGCGACAAGGCATGCAATAAGACGAAATATACGCAAGAGATTTGCTGATATACCCCAGTTCTGGCGAGCACTTACCCTGGGCTGTGTCATGGCAGCCTTTTTCAGCTGCAGCTGTGACTGCAAGAGCTTTATTCCCGATGACCATCCTGCTGGAAAAGGAAATACAGCAAAGTCAAGTTATGAGTCAAATTTCGAGGAAGGATTGGGGGGAATCATGAGCTTAATTTAATGCAGCTGCTACTAAACAAAAAGACATTAGTCAGAATCCCCCGTCTTGGGTTTCACTCACTTCAACCTTCTTTGACAGTTGGTTTGATTTTTGTCATCACAATCACGAGAATGAATTCAATGTGTAAAATGCTAGTAGTTCTGACTTATACAGTCTAACATAACTTTGACATTAGCTTGTAATGAGCACAGATGATGAACTAACAGCTTTAGTAGGTTGGCTACTGGTGAAGTGTGACTGCAATTAACTGTCAGGTTTGGTAGCATCACTAACATCAGGGTTCATACAGAACATATGACTCAATATACAAAGTCAATTAAAAGATTTCAAGGATGACAAATGTTAAATTTCAAGGAGTGGGAAAGAAACTTTGTTTGTACACATACATTGGAAAAAAGTGAAATCTCCTTTTTCTAAGCTGCAATTTCTTGCAGCTAAGCAGCTGCTGAGTATGACGCATGGTTCAAGCCCTTTCAGTGGCTTTTCAAAGTTGACTTTCCCATTGTAATGATGTTAATCAGCTTCTAGCATGACGGTTAGTAGTGTACGGCTTCAGCCAAAAATACTTGTCATATTAAATCCAAACGTAACAAGCTTACTTGTCACCAGGCATTTCTAGGGCCTGGGGCTCGAAAATGGAACCGTGATCGCTGCAGTGTGAACTAGCAAAACAACAAAAACAGTGGTACGGCTCGGTCGCCTCGCCTCATCTAGCTCTGTCTAGCTCCACGACGGAAATGGCAATTTAAACACCTCTGTGGTTGGTGGCTGCGGGTACGCCACATTGCATCGCTTAGCGACATTCTGCAAAGAAAATATTTAGGATCATTTCCCGATAGACAGTGTCCATGGCATAGCCCCATTCGGAGTTTGTTACTTTGAATGTTCAAAAGTCGCCCCCAACCCCAGTTTTACAGGAATTCAAGGAGCACACTTATTTTCAAGGAGTTTCAAAGGCCCTTGCATCTCCTTTTACAAACTCGGGGATGTTCAAGGACTTCAAGGTGTACGAACCCTGCAACACCGCATATTCGCATCTACTTTGAAAGTATAAACCGAACATTGACACGAACTTTACTATGCTGTTCAGTGAAAGCATCATTTTCTGTAAATTGCGCAGCGTTTTCCACGGAGGTTATTGTACCTGTACAGAAGATTGGCTCTGTTAGACACACAATCTATATTGAACTCTAGAAAAGGGCGAAGTGCGCACCTAGCGGTGTGTAGTTCTGTTACTTTCAAGAAAGAGGAAAATCAGCTCACCGAGATCAGCTTTCTGATCCCTCGGACCTTTGTCCTTCGAGTCCAAGCCCAGACCGTCGTAAAGAGACATGGTAGTCTGAGCGCTTCAGCGCGGGAGCACCGATCAGCAAGAGGCTCACAGAAAAAGTGGCAGCCGGTGCGGACACTCCGGCACGTTTTTAAACCGCCACGAGAAAGGTATGTGACAAAAACACCATTTAACCACTAAGTTGCAGCCGCGTAACGAGCGATCAGGTGCGTCCCACGTCGTCGTGGCAAACTTTGGTAGCAGGTCGCTCCCGGCTATACGATGCAGTCACGGCTAAGAGGTTCCTGAATGTTTTCACTGTCTTCACTTATCCAACGAACTTAACCGTATTTCCAAAACGCCGGTCCTCGGCGTATTGATAAATTACGAAGTTTCGACGGTGGACGTGACAATAATACATAATGTTATTTTCACTCCGCTGTAATGTTCACGGTACGACGTCAAAATAAACGGCAAGTTGTTTCGCCATTTCGCAACTACGCGCAGATAGCGCTCGTTTTGAATCTGCCGTTTAGAACCTGCCATGAGTAACTACTTAAGAGGAAAAAACGAAATCAGGAGAGAAACCATTTATGATAACTCGAAGGGAAGCTCATCACTTTTCGAAGCCAGATCGGGATGCCTTGGAACACGCACCTATAAAGCGAGATATAAGAAGGAAGAAGAAGCATGTGCTTGCTGCGGTAAAGCTAGGGAAACGACGGAGCATGTTTTATTAGAATGTGAAGACGTCTACCCAGCGGTCGATTTAGGCGCCACTGGCCTCCTTGAAGCCCTTGGGTTCAGCGGGAGCAGTGGTAAAGCAAACATGTCCGCAATGGGCATTAGTAAGAGGCGATTGGAGGATTGGTGGAAGTAGGGAAACGACAAAAGACGGAGACGTACAAAAGCACAGTTCGCAATAGGGGATCAGAAAATTTGGGCGTGGTAGTTCATAGTGTTTTTTTTTCTTTTTTCATTGTTTAACCTAGGTAGGACATTAGGCAGTATACTAGCAAGAGCTTAGTGGCGTAACCCACCGCCCCGTTCCAAAGGGGACGCTCACAACATCCATCCATACATCGAATGTTTTGAATATATATGGTATGACAATAGTCTGGGCAGTGCGCTGATGTTTGAGGCGCGTGCAGGAGCGCTGCGCACGCTTGTGCGTGTATCGCCGCAGCTGCGACAGCTATCCGGCACTTGATCCGCCCGATGCAGAGCGTGCGAATTTGCGTATGAAAAATACGGAGCGCCTTGCGCTGCAGTGCTCGGAATTGCTCCCTCGCCTAAGAGGCTCTCAGATTTGTGCCCGTTGAAGCAGGGCGCGGCGCTGCTGTTACTTCTAGCACCAAGGCTCGTCTTCAGATGTGGTGGAAATTGGCCACCCAGTGACAGTTGCCCTCTTCTCTCCTCTTTCCCTATATATCCCTATCTCTCTCTATCTTCAAACTTTTCGGCCAGGACACAGTGAGTGCGACCACCCGTTCCAAAGGGGAGGGCCACTGCGATCATCATGTTGCAATAACATGAATATCAGTAGTGTGACTGAATATCGATACTTGGGTGTAGTCATCACTTCTGAATTAAACTGGACTACGCATGTTCAAAGCATAGCTAGCAAAGCAATGAATAAGTTATTTTTTCTTAAAAGGGCCCTTCGTCATTCTACATCTGATACAAAACTTCTAGCTTACGTCACCTTTATCCGTCCGCTCTTTAGAATACGCTAACATAGCTTGGTTCCCCCACACTAAAAGCAACGTTAAAACACTCGAAATGGTTCAAAGGAAAGCCGTGCGCTTTATCTTCAACTGCTATGGACGCATGCATTCAGCCACAGATCTTTTACACGTTGTCCAGCCGTGCTAAATTACACCGTCTAAAGTTTTTGTATTTACTGCTTAATAATGCATTAAAGATGTCTCCCACAGACTTTGTTCGTATAAACACTACAAGAATAACACGTCACAAGCATGCACTCACCCTTGAAGAATATTTCTGTCACAGTAATACTTTCCGATATTCTTTTTTTCCACTGGAATTTTCATTGGAATCGCTTGCATCCATCAGTCACGGCCCAGCGCACCATAGACAAATTTATTACCCTCGCTGAGAGCTCTGTGCCTACATTCCTCTCAGTATAACCTTGGTCATAACCTTATATTCAAGTGTTAATCCTCTCAGTGTACTTATTGTATTCAGGCGTCATCATCAGTTTTATTTACTATTGTCATGTTTATTGCATGTTTTGCCTTTATTTGTGACTCCCAATATATATATATATATATATATATATATATATATATATATATATATATATATATATATATATATATATATATATGTTAGCACTGAACCTGTATTTGTATGTTTTGCCCTCTCCTGTAAAAATTCCAAGAAGGGACTGACAGTATTCCGAAATAAATAAATAAATAAATAAATAAATAAATAAATAAATAAATAAATAAATAAATAAATAATCAACCAGGAATCCCCATGCTCTTTACAACAATAAACAGCAGAACGCAGAATTGTCTTCTGTAGCAGTCCCACTGTTTCTGAACCTTGCTTCTTCAGAGCGCAGTGGAATGAGAGTGGAACAAGGCTCGTACAGTTCCACTGTTCGTTGTTAACTTGCTCTGTTTCCACAAAGATGATAACAGTGAATCGTGCATCGCAACGATTCTATTCCAACGCCATTCCTCCTCGCGCTCCGTCAGCGATCCGCCCACATTTCTTACAGAGGTCGGCCGACCTCTAGCGGTGAATGATAAAGAGGGAGTGAAAAGCGTCTGACTTGTTTTTCTAGAACTGACGACCAGTCCGCAGCATTCACTCAACACGTATACACACGAACACATATATTTAAACAGCCTTAAACTGTCCCCACGACGTCGTTGACGACGTAATAACTTTTCATCATCATCATCATCATCATCATCATCATCATCATTATTATTATTATTATTATTATTATTATTATTATTATTATTATTATTATTATTATTATTATTTCTTTTTTTCTGTGGAAGCTCACATGAATGCCTGCGTAAACAGTACTGCAATGCAAACTCGACTGACCTACCGTACTTAACTCGAGGTATTCAATGATTGAGGGAACCCATTAACGCTCTCAGTAGCGGATTAATTAGATAATGCGTGCGCTCAAGATGCAAGCCGTAATCGAAAACGCGGGCTTTAACCCGTAAAAATACAGCTTGGCCTTGAAAGGCAGTCGCAGCTAGGATCTGTATTAGGCAGCATTTTATTTATTTTTACAGTACTGCAGGCTCAAGGTGTGGGCCCTTGCAGGAGGGGCATCAAAGTGTTCATTCAACAAGCACTGGTGTAAAAGAGAAATAGTATAGTCCATCACCAATCATGAACAATGCTAAAAAATACGTCGCGACACTACAATGAGCACCTGATTAATCGGGACAGCAAATGATTCGAATTACTACAGCTGTTTCAAACGACGAAACACTATAGGACACAACAATTAGCGCCTGATTAACTGTGAAAAGAAATGTAAAAAAAAAGAAAAGGAAGAAAAAAAGGCTTCTTTAGAACGACAGAAAACGGAGCTAGTTGGTAAGAATTCATAATGCAAAAAAAGAGGGGGGGAGGTAAGGCGTGCAGACACGGACACAACAGAAGTGGACAATACAAACGCCTTACCCCTTTTTTTTTGCATTATGAAAGCTTCTTTAAAAGTGAATGACGTCCCAGCGCAGTCGAGGATCCGGACGAAGCAATTGGTGGAGCCACAGAAGCACTAACTTCAACGCTTTATTTGAAACGGGGCATAATTATACGTATTGTTAGATACGGGACCTTTTCCTGAGCCTCCTTCGATTTCACCAGACCACATCGAATCGCACCACACCTAAGTAAGGAGCGCAGAGGCAGATCTACCCCGTTCCCGAGGCGCGGCACGTGCAAACAAGTTGGCGTCCCCCACCTCGTGCGCCGCAGGTGGAGCTATTCACTGCTTGACTCTGATTTAGTGTTAGAAAATCAGGTGTTATTGTATTCAATGAAAACAGTGAACAGACAGTGGAGATACAGGGCCAAGAAATACCTCGGGTAACAGAATATAAATACCTTGGTATATGGATAAACGAAGGCAATGGATATATGGAAACACAGGAAAAAACCATAACAGTCAAGGGGAAGAGAAATGCAGCCATAATGAAGCACAGAGCGCTATGGGGATACAATAGGTACGAGGTCCTCCGAGGTATGTGGAAAGGGGTAATGGTTCCAGGACTTACTTTTGGAAATGCGGTTGTTTGCTTTAAATCAGGGGTACAATCAGGACTCGACGGGAACCAAAGGTCAGTGGGTCGCCTCGCATTGGGCGCTCACGGGAAGACTACAAATGAAGCTGTGCAAGGGGATATGGGCTGGACTAGTTTTGAAGTGAGGGAAGCTCGCAGTAAAATTGAGTATGAAGAATGGCTGAGGAATATGGAGGAAAGTAAATGGGCTGGGAGAGTGTTCAGGTATCTGTACAGGAATAACATCGATTCACAGTGGAGGAAAAGAACTAGGAAGCTTACCAGCAAGTATGCGGCCTGTGGGGTGGGTAACACAGCAACAAAGAAGGTCAAGCGGAAAGTCAGAGAGGCTGAATTAATCTCATGGGTGGCGGCAATGGAAAAGAAACCTGCCATGAGTAACTACTTAAGGGGAAAAAACGAAATTAGGAAAGAAACCATTTATGATAACTCAAAGGGAAGCTCATTACTTTTCGAAGCGAGATCGGGATGCCTTAGAACACGCACCTATAAAGCGAGATATAAGAAGGAAGAAGAAGCATGTGCTTGCTGCGGTAAAGCTAGGGAAACGACGGAGCATATTTTATTAGAATGTGAAGACGCCTATCCAGCGGTCGATTTAGGCACCACTGGCCTCCTTGAAGCCCTTGGGTTTAGCGGGAGCAATGGTAAAGCAAACAGGTCCGCAATAGACATCAGTAAGAGGCGATTGGAGGATTGGTGGAAGAAAAGTAGGGAAACGACAAAAGACGGAGACGTACAAAAGCACAGTTCGCAATAGGGTATCAGAAAATTTGGACGTGGTGTCTTTTTTTTTGTTTCTCATTGGTTAACCTAGGTAGGATATTAGGCAGCATAGTAGCAAGAGCTTGGTGGCGCAAGCCACCGCCCCGTTCCAAAGGGGACGCTCATAACATCCATCCATCCATCCTCTTCCCGAAAGTGTAGCGAGAGCCTGGCACTGTTCCAGGTAACGTGGGTCCCGAGGCAAGACGGCTGTATTGGACCGTGAAGCCCTGGCAGCAATCCCCCCCATCCGCCTTTGTGAAGGCAGTTTCAGACCGGGAAGGCAGAGATAAGTAAGCCCTCGGACAATTGGGGCCCAAGAAGCGACCCTGTGCGCCGGGTGTGACACAATCGCAAGGGCGCCTGCCATTGGCCGAAAATGACGACACCTGAGCGGGCTCGCGGATTGGCCGAACGTGATGTGACTTCGAGACACCGAAGGGGTTAAAAGCCCGAGACCGGGAGCAGCAAGAAATCATTCCTCCCTTCATCTCTTTCGAGCTTCTTGCCACGGGCCGCAGCGTCCGAGTTGCTGCCGGCCCGTAATGACTCTATGACTTAATTTCTTGGTCCTCTCACTGTAAATAATGTAAATGTACCTCCAGTTTTCATCTCGACGTCCTCCTCAAACTCGGCCAACACCCGCACCCAACGGCAAGGTCCAAAAATCAGGGGGACAGCAATTGGGATTGTCCTCCAAATGCAACAGTATATACCTATACCTTTTTCTCTTTTTTTTTTAAATCTACCGTAGTGCTGTTACAGCTCAAATTTTTCTACGAGGCTGTGAACTAGTCAAGCTGTTATGAAAAAAAAAAAGCAGCTTTTTGTCACAGTCCTTCTCTCTGTATCTTGACAGTATGAAAAATAGATTTGATTTGATATACGCAGCATTTGACGTTCATAAGGAAGCAAATGTGCCTTGCGTGTTCGGTATCACGCTCAAAAACC